>NW_015386654.1:121102-159335 GCF_001527695.2 Protobothrops mucrosquamatus | reverse complement strand
TCTGTCTGTCTGTCTGTCTGTCTGTCTCTCTCTCTCTCTCTCTTGTAATACATATAGTCCTCAACTTACAACCACGCGATTAGCGATTGTTCAAAGTTACAACAGCACGGGAAAAAGTCACTTACGACCTATCCTCATGCTTATGAGAGTTGCAGCATCTCCACAGTTACATGATCAAAATTTGGGTGCTTGACAACCAGCATGTATTTACAATTACAGTGTCCTGGGGTTATTGGGGGAAGCCCGATTCACTTAACAGCTGCAGTGATTTGCCCCACAACCATGGCAAAAAAGGTCACCTTATTTAACAATGGGAATTCTGGCCATAAGTTGAGGACTATTTGTAGAAACATTTGTGAATTACTTCCAAACCTATACCAATTTTTTTTAACTCTTCCTTTTTTTTACTATTTTACCACTTGTTTTATGCTCTAGGGCAGTTTGGCTGTTTTAAGGTGTGTGGACTTCAACTCCCAGAATTCCGCAGCCAGTACAGTGGGAGATGGTCCACATATCTTATAGCAACTAAGGTTGAGAGACACTGCTCTAGGGATCTTTGAATATTTTGGAAAACAGAAAAGGGCAACCAATTAATGATTTCCTTTTTCAATAGTAAATAAGACCTCCAGCATGACCACATCCCTTTTAACACCTCCATCATCTGAATATTTTTAATATCACCTATATAAATATAGATTTTGAGAGAACTTTTTCAAAATCTTTTTATGTAGATTTTTAAAAAAAATATTTCTCCAAAGTAAGCTTATAGGTACAGATAGTCACTTTTGCTTTTTACATGCAACTTTCACTTTTTTTAAAAAAAAAATCATGCATTTTATACTAATTTGGGAGCAAGGGTTAATGTAGATTTCTGACTGGACAAAAATGGATGGTAGAACAGCTTGGTTTATTAATACAGTGATAATTAAGACAACCTTTGCAAATCTGTAGTAGATTTCCTTAATGTCCCACTTGCAGGCACACTAATTTAATATGGTATAGCTATGTTGGGATAAATGGGGAGGTATAATACAAACTGAAAATGTTTTCTTACCAAACCAGGCCTGTTGTTCACCTTGCACTTCAATTGCTAATCCAAAATCTGCCAGTTTTACAGCTGCTCCTTTTGACTTGCTTGCTAGAAGCAAGTTCTCAGGCTTTATGTAGGGCAGAAGAGGGGGGGGGGGGAAGAAAAAAGAAAGTAGAAGATAAGTCAGCATTTCTAATTCAGTACTTACTTTATGTAGATTATGTTGGAGACAGAGACAACATGCTTTTCCTGTTTTCAAAGATAACTAATAAATGTTTGATTCTAAGAAATTTTAAATGGATCCAAAATCCACAAATTATTTAGAGTAGGGCTGTTTTATTCTGTTACATTTTTAAACCCTCTGTTCTCTTTAGAAACCCTTTTAGAAGTCTCTAAGACTGGTCTGTCAAGTATCTACAAATTTTATTCGGGAATCTGAAGTTTTCCCCAATAATAGAATTATTAACTTTCTCCAACTTGATGCCCATCAAATTAGTTGGCCTGAAATTCCCAGAATTTCAAGCTCTTTAACACTTCTGGAGAACACTAGATGGCCCACAGAATCACCTCTTCAATGCATTCCTCTTTTGGTCTCATATAACCGATTACTGACATGAGACCAACCCTCAAATATTTTTCCTTGCTAAAAACAGATATATCATAAACATAGTTTATTACAAAAAGGAAATATTACCTAGACAGGTTACCTATATCTGTCTTGTCAAAATCTATATGACTGCTAGATACAAATAAAACTTTCTTGCAATTCAATTATGATAGTCCTAGGATCTAGCTTATATTATAATTAAGATCATCTTAAAATGTCAACATTCCATTATATCTAAACATACTCAATACTACAGGTAGTCCTCAACGTACAACCATAATTGAGTCCAAAATTTCTGTTAAGTGAGACATTTGTTAAGTGACTTTTGCTCCATTTTACGACCTTTCTTGCTACAGTTGTTAAGTGAATCTGGCTTCCCCACTGATTTTGCTTGTCAAAAGGTCGCAAAAAGTGACCACATTACCTTGGGACATAGCAATGGTAATAAGTATAAGTCAGTTGCCAAGCATTTGAATTTTGATTGCATGATCATGGGGATGCTACAAAGTAGTCATAAGTCACTTTTTTCATTGCCATTGTAACTTTGAATGGTCACTAAATGAACTGTTGTAAGTCAAAAGCTACCTGTATTTTGGCATTTTGGAATCTAAACTTTTTTTAAAAAATATTGTTTATAACAAGAATTATAAGAAGTGCAATCAATTTTACAAACAATTTGCTGGGCTAATTAATCTGTAAGGTTTTTTAAGGCAGGAAAAAAGTAAAGCTTAGTTCTTAGTAAGATGATCAATGTTTTCTATCTACAACTTTCCTATGCAGGAGCTGTCATGTTAAACCAGCTTCTGTCTAAACTTGCACTTTTTGGATGGCTGGGAATGGAATTTCAAAAATTCTCATAAAGTCAATTTAGAGCACCTACATTTTGATAGGCAAATACCTAGGTCTTGCACAACACAAAACTGGGATAACAACCTAATCTTCTTCACTCCGTGAGAAACACTGAATATTGTAAACAAGTAACTTTGGACATAAATATGTGAAGCAAATACTGCAGTCATAAGGAAAGAAATATGGTCGAATAATTACAAAACAGCCATACACTCAATAGCAAGCTCATCTGACTTCTGGGCAACTGACTATGCCCTTAAAAAAACATGCATCAGCCATTTCAGGACGATGGAAATGTCAATAGATTTGTCATGCATGAGTTCTGAATAGGTTGGGGCAAATGTACACAACTGGACAAAAATATGGGGGATTTGATGGAATCTTGAGACTCCATCCAAGAAAGGAACAAGTCAGTGTGTGGATCACAAAGTTGCACTTTAGCTGCAGATGTGCATATAGTAGACCGAAAACAATAATTTATTTTTGAGCTTATTATAATACTGATAAAAGAAGCATACAACATATTTTGTGTTAATATCTAAACTGTATGTATAAATAGTATCCTAAAAGAATATTACAAATCTAAATGTATATTTTACCACCACATACTTGATGATCTAGCTGGCAAAATAAAATACAGTCACGTCACAAGGGGTAATTCTCTATGATTTTTCTGGAAAAATGATATTTGGCCAAATCCAACAATGATAGTGAAAGAAATGGAACTAGTCACAAGGTGGATGCAAAGCTAACTTTTAAAGAAAATTACACCTGTGTTGAAATTAAGTCCAATTAATTGTATTCTATAAATGTGAGTCAGATTTGTTTTAATGGGTTTTCAGTACTAATTCAAGACTGAATGAAGTCATTCATCTCTTGAAACATTCTGGGGCCATCTTGTACATCATCCATGCAAAATGATTTTAAAATATACATAGGTGTTTAAATAGTATATGATTTACAGAATCCCTTATCCGAGATAAAATGTTCGGGTTTTGTATATGAAGGGGTTTGATTTAAAAACAACACAGAATCCAGAATGTTGACAGAAATAATTTATTGTGTATATTGTTATACTGGTGGCAAGATGAATGTTTTTAAAAACAAGGACTTCTGTTCTTTTAATCATTTTTCTTTTAAAAGAATCTCTTAACAGTTTTGAAACTATTTCTATTCTGTCAAATCCCCTATTCTAATAGAAGATATTTTTAATTAATTCTTTGTTTTGTATTAAATTTGACAAAGAATCGTGGGTTATTTTAAATAAATTAATTGCGATGTAGGCTCTTGTGTATGCATTAACTAGACACCCGGGGAAGCAAATGTTAGGTAGCTAACTAAATAAATGTTCCCTGATTACAGAAAAAAAATATATACAATTGTATACCCAAACACACGTCTTCATTTTTTCTTATTGTATTCTTATGTATACCTTCCTATCTAGGCAATAATTTTATGCATCATATGGGTTCTAGTCCAAAGCATATTTAGGACTATTATTAGAAATAATGTACAGAAATATATGCCACACTCAACCTCCCCAATTATCCTCACCCAGTGTAAGATAGTGCTGGATATTTGTCATGGTTAGCCAATAAATACATCAACATACTGTAACATACAGAGGATAAATGACTGCAGAATATGATCTAGTTTGGGAATAAATCATTCCAAATAAATGTCAAGAGGAACTACTGTTATCTAAAGTGAGCCATGCAGATTTGCTATGATGAATGTTCATAGTATGAAATATATTAATAAATTCCAGAGACCCTATTGCGTCTCTTCCTTCTGAAAATGTGTTGCAACAATAACAGGCAGCTCTATAGTTTACTATTGTACAGATCTCATCCAAACAGGGAGTAACTGAAAGAAATTGCTTTAAAATGTTCTATGAGATTCTGCTTAGTTTTCAGATTGGGTTATTTAGATATTATTGTTACAATTTGTAAAACATAATAGAAAATATGTTGTTCTAAATTTATGAAAAGAAAATGTGCATTTATGTGTAAGTGCGTGTAAGCTCTGAATTAAGTTCCAAAAGAATGACAAACCATTTGCTCATATTCATTACTACTGTTCTACATTTGCTAACTATATATTTTAGGTCTAAAGATTTTTTTAATTGTAGAAATAAGATTTAAAAATCAGTTGGAACTGCTGGTCAATAATGTTACATTAGGAAAAAAACTGACAAAATTAATCATATGTGAAAGCTGATTAACCTTAGCCATATTTGCATAACTGAATTAATATGTATATAGAGAGGTGGGAATAAAGTAAGCAAAGCATCACAAGAATCCTAAATCTGCAAGGAAAAAATAGTTCTTGCCACCATGAACAACTTGCAAAATAATCAGTGGATGCCTCTTTGCTTCTAGATGCAAAAATGCAGCTATGTAGTGCTTTGAATCTGTGATATATGATTATCTTCCCCCACAGCATTACTCACCTTCAAGTCCCGATGGACTACGCCCATCTGATGGCAATGTAGCACAGCCTCCAGGATCTGCTGAATGCAATGACTGCATGCAAACACCAGGGGGCGTATATTAGTTCGAAGCTGTACACTCACTGTCTGTATAACCTCAGTGAGACTGGGTTAAAGTGCAAAATGATGAACAAGCTGAGATCGTGATTCACAACCTCTTAAAAATGTAGGGACCTGCATTCCTCCGCTAGAACAGCTATTTCCTCAAACACTGTGAATGTGCACTGCAAATACATGCATGCTTTAGCCCACTTTTATGTAGGGCATGAACAGGAGGGGTAAGGATATGTTTGGGCTCAACCTCAACAAAAGGGTTGAAGGCAATATTCTTGGGCATATACATAATATATTGAGAAGAAGACAATGAGAGTATATCATTGCTTTGATATGGTTGGGTTAAATATCTGGTGCAGTTTGTTCCTTCTCTCCCTTACTCGCCTTGGAGGCCTTTTTGCACCAGCAACCCTGAAAGTAAATTTACTTTAAGTAGTTTTGTATTTGAGATGAGTTATTCACCCTTCATGGTTTCATTTAGTCAAGCAATTATTTGATCACTGTTGCCTGAGGGATCTATCCTACTCTAGCAGAGCAATGCATAACTAGTCATTCTGCTACAATAACCCATTGTCTCTGAACAGAAGTGGTGTTTTAAACCTGCAGGCTAACATCTATCACAGACAAAGGTCAGTCACAGATACAGGCTACAGGACTGAGGAAATCTCCTTCCAAAACAGTTCCTGATACCTATGGCACCTACCACACCTCTTGGAAGGCCCCTGTATTAGCAGTACCTATTCTACCTTTTTCTGTGATGGACATTAAACCTGTGACACTTGCAGAGTGGAAAGCAGCATCATGCATTATCCATTTCTCATATTAAGGGTGAGGAGGATAGCCAAAGGAACTTCTCAGCCGACCCACCCTTAAAACTCAAGCCAGGAAGAAAAAAGAAAAGAGACAGAAGAGAGACAAAAACAAATAAAATAATAAAAACGTCTTAGCAAACCTACGGGGCACCAGATACTGACCTTGAGGTCTCTGTGCACTATGCCATTTAGGTGACAATGATTAACACTTTCTAGAATCTGCTGTATACAATGACTGCAAAGATACAAGGGCAGAATGGGAGGGGGGGGAAAACATTTTAAGGCACATAATCACATTACAGAAAATAATTTAATAATAATAATGAAATAACTTAAAATAGCAATAACTTAAAATGATCAAATCACATTTTTGGACAGGTTTTAATTACACACAGAACTGAAACACAGCATTTCTCTCTCTTTGGAAAAACTGTCAAGAGACTCAAAAGAAATGACATTTAACATATAACATATAATGCTGCTAGATATAATCTTTTGGTGGAATATTTGCTGAAATGTGAGAGGAAAAGTTAAATATATATTAGGTGATAGATCTATAGTAAATAATACAAGCTTATTGTAGCTTATTGTGCAGTGTAAATATCAATATAAATAGCACAGAGAACTTGTGTCACCATTGGTCATGATGGTCAAGAATATGCATAGTGACCAACAAAGAATTTTGATCATTGACTAGTCAATGTGTTTGGAATGATGTTGAAAAATATGAAATTGTGGTTATTTTACAACCTGAAGAGCATGAATATTTGCTACCAATGTAGGTTAAGAGTGCATATTAGTTGAACAACAAACAAATACAATGCAAATCCTTCTAATATATGCATGCTTTCCACATATTAATAAATGGCATGGCTATTTTTATGTGTATTATTCTTTCATGTTTAACTCCAACATATATACAGCATTTTTATATAGGTGCATAAGGAAAAAAGTAAAACAGAGCAAATTAAAAAAAGCACAAAGCTTCTTGAAAACCAAACAGTTTAATAGAACAGGAAATGGGGGGGGGTCAGTTTGTGTAATTGAAAGGTGCATTTGAAGCAGTCTGTTACTAGCAGTCATCTTTAAAAAAAACAATAGGGAGTCTCTGGAATTAATTTAGTAGGATCCTAGGGGGAAAATTCAGTAGATAACCTCATTGAAGAAGAAGAGGTATCTCTTTTTTCTTCCTCTTCTGCTAAAAATGCCTGCAGTGCTCTTTCACAGAAGTTGATAAGGTGCTCCATGATGTTTTTAGAGAAAGTAGAGTCAGCAAAAATAACTTCTTTTCTCCAGCAGCGATAACTCTGCTTATGAACCGTTACTTTTCTGTTGTTAGAGACGACGCACCCTTCAACCCATTCATTTATTTATCTTCCTCTCTATCTCAGCCATTATATTTATTACACACTTGCTAAATATGGAAAAAAATAGATAATAAATTATAAAAATGGGCCTTTAGATGCCTTGAGTTCAGTACTAAAGAAAGTAAAGAATAATTCTTTGCTTTTACAGCCAACAGATGAACTTTTTATTGATGTCAATAAATTAAAAGACTGAACATTATTCTGATATCACCACTACAGTGGCAGGCAAAGAATAAAGCCACATGAATTGTTTTTCATTGTCTGCAATGGAAAAGGAAGAAAAAAAAGCTGACGGTTTGGGTTCCAGAAAGAGGCTAGTTAGGGGTATTGGAACTCATTAGTTTTGGAATCTTTTAGAATTTGCTGGCTTCCTTGATTTTAATGGGCACAAATTATTTACAGTAGACCACAAGTATCACCCTTTTCCTTTTTAAAACTCCAACAAAAACTAGTATGAAACTTCCTACATGAGCAAATCAATCACTGCCATAACTATTTTTCCTTTTTTCCCTCAGGAATAGTTGAATAGGATATTTTGGGTGGTATTTGAAGAAAGAAAAAACGTACTTTACTACCATCATGTTGCTCTAGTCTAATGACAGAGGAAATGTAATATAAGAGGAAAGTAGTATTGATACAACCCATAGAATAATAATGGCACATTTATTTGTAGAACTGAATTCTCATATGGTAATATTCCAATGAGACATGCATTGTGGAAAGAAATATCTAAAAATAGACTCTGCAAAAGCAAACAGGTGGAATCCCAATATGCTAAATGAGTACTGTTTTCCAAGATTGAGATTTAAGAAAAGTTACTGTAATTAGTTGCAGGGTATCACACTAAATGTATTTTTTTTTTATCACATTTAAAGACCACCCAGATGATTTTTTTTAAAAAAATAAAAAATTAGCACTGACCTTGCGTCTGCTTCACTGTAATACTCTCTTGCAACAATGTCCTCAAATAATTCACCTCCAGTAACTCTAGTAATGATATAAAACATTTTTACAGTTAAAAAAACTAAGTTGGAAATTTATTTTTTACCCAACTTTTTTGCAAATACTAAATTATGGCTGCTTCATATAATGAAGAATCTGCAACCAGACTCGGTTCTAGATACAGATAATGTATATATCCTTAGTAAATAAACGTTTATTGGACCTACACATATTTTTTTTTAAAAAAAATTACTGACTTCTAAACATTCTGCACAGAAGAATTTTTGCCTACATAAAGTATGAAATTTCTTTTACTATTATGGTCTTTCAGTCATTCACTGTTCTGGCCTTCATCATATAATCCTCAAAAGGAAGGCTTATTTTACTGTTGTTGTTTTTTTCAAAACTGCATGAAAAACCAGGAATGAGTAGGTATATTTCATTGTTGGACCTTTATAATATAATGCATAAATAAACTGCACAATTTATTGCACTATCCAATGACGCTATTTTAAGCAGATAAAGTAGCAAAGGATTATCTTCCTATACCATTTCAAATTGCCACTCTCTCACTTTGGATGAGATACCAGTTCTATTTGGCTATTATTCAACACTTAACTTGATGGTTTTCCAACATAAAAAGCAGGATTGTGTTCCAATGACGGCATTGCAAAAAGAGTACAATTTTGCTCATCTGCTCAAATCACATTATTTTTTTAATGATTTTTGATGAATTTTATGAATTTTATATAGTCTTTATCTTTTATTCATCTTTATTTAAATACTGAAGATTTTCAACATTTAGCTAATTTTTTAAACAAAGTCCAAATAAAGCATACAATAAAGAATCGAGAGAAAACAATTTATATAAAATGAGGCTTTTCATTTCATTTTTTTTTATTTAGTTCAAAACACATCATTCTGTGAAGTCTGAAATGAGAAATGTTCAGGCAACAACAAGCCCACTTAATGACCTTTACATTTCACCCAACAGTGTTTTCAGCAAAAAGAAATGTGCTTCATAAACAAAAGACAAATTCTTTATAAAAATATTTTTAAATGCTGGATATAACTGGGTGAAAGGACGCCTTATTTTTATTTATTTTCAAATTTCTAGACTGCCCATCTCACCTGAATAACTCTAGGTGGTTTACAAATAAAAACCATACATTACTGTGGAAGCATAATTAAAATCAGAGTTAGAAACAGAATTTAAAAATGTTAAAAATTAAAAGGTTAAAAAGTTAAAGAGGCAGAGGGAGTGCTCTTAAGCTACAAACCACTCCCAAGGTGGCATATCCTTCTTAAATGCCCATGCCAGTTGGCAAAGATGGTCTTAATGCTCATGTGGAAGGCCATAAGTGGGGGTGCCCACCTCACCCCTGGGGGCAAGATGTTTCATATTTATTGACTACATTTACTTAACAGCAATTATATATTTTTTGTTTAGTTATCTCTTTATCTTTATTATCTTTTTAGTAAATCAGGTTGCCTGAAAAACTAAATAGGTTTGCGGTATAAAAATGTACCCATTTTTTCTGACAAATCTTACAGATTTTGAATTATTTCCAGTTTACATTGTTATAATTTTTTTTCAACATTTCTGCTTAAATTGTAATAGTTTTGTTTATTTGAAATATCTGTCTTGATAAAATGAGAAATTCACACCAAGCAACAAAAATAATTTAAAACATACCACAGACTATTTCTGATCTAATGTTGTGTTTGTTGAATTTCTCTTCACAATAGCGTCAATGTTGCTGCAGAAAACAACATCCTGGCTTTGTTAACCTGGAAATTCTGGTTTAACTCCAGCTAGAAATCAAGAACTGATCAGAATGTACAGACTACAGTTTCCTTTTATTCTTTATTAGAATAACGATTGCCAAGCATCAATATTATGGGCTATGCTTATATAATTTGGGTTGTTTTTCATAATTCTTTTTTCATTCTTAGAGAATCCCCGAGAAAGTCCATCAAAATCTATCTATTCCATAAATAGTTTTCAGTAGTTATAAACATGGATTTCACAGAGATACTGTCTGAACATGGTGAACGAGAGTTGCCTGGAAGGCACTGGCTTCCCTTGCAGATAGAAGATGGCTACTGGTTCTTTGTATACCAAGAACAAAAACTTATTGGGGCTATATATATAAAAATATGTTTATAGATTTGTTTATGGGGTCCTCTGGCAATCTCTGCTCTCTTTGTTTTTTATCTGGATCATATAACATAGTCTTTCATTTTATATATTACATGCTATTGGACAAACTATAATCAAGCAAGTCAACTTACAAATCAAAGACTAAGTAATGAAATCCTTCTTCTGATATGCTGTCATGAAGCCGCACTGTTGAAAGAAGAGAAAAAATTGTCTATTTTTTTCCTAGGTACTCATAATTTTATTATGCTTTCCTTCTACCCTTCTGTTAATATATAATATTCTACTCTTTTCCTTGGATTACTTCTTCAGTTGAAAACAATGCTGTCATACAAAACAGATACATTTGCAGTAAGCATAATTTTGTAAATATTATAGATTAACATCTAATATATTCTTTTACATTCATAAATTTTTGCAAATTAAATTTCAGTTTTGATAGCTATATGCAGGCCCCAAGTAAGGAAATCTATCCATTAAGACAGGGCTTTTCAACCAGTGGTACGGGTACCACCTGTGGTACATTGGCACCTGGCAGGTGGTATGCGACCATCCTAGAAAAGTGGTAGTGGGGGAGGGGAATGAGCTGAACCGGTGGCAGCACAGCACAAGCCTGAGCGAGAGATGGCTGGAGCTGCAGGGCTGTCAGGGCTCAGCGGAAGCGCCAGGATTAGTGCTTCTTCGCGACTGTCAGGGCTCAGTGGAAGTGCCAGGATCAGCGCCAGGATCCAGCTGCAGCTCGGCACTGATCCTGGCACTTCTGCTGAGCCCAGAAGAAGCGCCGATCAGCTGGAATGTTGCAGCATCTCCAGGGTCTTGTGATTTACATTCAGATGCTTGGCAACTGATTCATATCTATGACGGTCACAGTGTCCCAGGGTCATGTGAAGTGACCAAAACCTGCTGCAACCACCCAGCAGATGGGGGAAATAAAAACCAAACAACCCCCCCACCCCACTGCCAATCCTCAACAGAAATGCTCACAACAATGAAGACCTCGGACAGGAGGAAGAGCGCCACCGGGTGGGCAGGCAGGTGTCTTGCTCGGCTACGCCTTGGGGGGCACTTTTTCAGTGCCATTGTACCTTTGAACAGTCACTAGGCGAACTGTTGTAAGTCGAGGACTACCTGTACTTTATCACTTTTTTCCTTTTTGGGGGGGTCATCAAATTTTTGACACCTTGCTAGGCGACTGGTGGTACTCGGATATTGCCATATCCTAAAAATGGTACAATGGGTGAAAAGGTTGAAAAGCCCTGCATTAAGAGAAAGAAAATGTTTTTCCTGAACCCATTAAATAAAAATCAGCACATACAATGTTTCAAGTGTCAGCAAATACTGAGTAGCAAACAGAATAAGCTGATCAACCATTACTTTAAAAATGAAAATATGCAAATGATATAATACAATAACCAAGGCTCATTCTCTTTCACACATTTCATAGTCAATCTATCAAAAACACTTTGTTCTAGCTAGAAAGGAATAGATACGGAACTCAAAATATTTTGTTTTACATTAGGAATCCAGTCAGGGCATGGTATACTGACAGAAGATCTACTGTACAGAAAGGTAGTTTAGTTTAACCATACATTTCCATTTTTCAAGTTCAAGCTTGAAATGACATAACCCTTGATTCAAAACATATTTTTGAGAGCTGAAATGCGTAGTCTGACCTTCTAAGTCAGGGGTCCCCAACCCCTGGTCTGTGGACCAGCATTGGTCCGCAGCATGCTAGAAACTGGACCACACAAACAAACTAAGCCCCATCCACAAGATGCAGGCAATACACTAAACCATGCTGCCTCTGGCCTGCGGAAAAACCTCTCTCCACGGAACCAGCCCTAAAGGTTGGGGGCCACTGTTGTAAGTGAACAATTAGTTTTATTAAGTATTCATTTGACTCCTAGGTAGAAATGCATACATTTCACTTGCAAAAACCTCTTTTACTTCTTTATGATCAATGGAATTTATGGACTAACAAAAAATCATTTTGCTTTCTTGAAAGCTGGACCCACAATGCATTCATAGCCATAACTTCCCATAATGAATGATTCTTCAATAAATAACATTTGGCCACTGATAACTGCTAGCTTCAGATCCTGCACTTGATGGTCTTTTAACCACCACCACCACTATCATTATCACCTCTTCAGTTATTCAAATTCTTATTTCAGAATAGGTACTATTTTGTTTCAGAAAATAACACTGTATTTTAAAAGTAAAAATAAAACTCTGAGAACCTGTAACATATATTTAACCACCCTCTCTCAACTATACATATTTCTAAAAAACGAGGAGGAAGAAATATGCCGTGGCAAGCAATGTAGGCTGGACTTCTTTGCTTTCACCCCGTCACTTTGAATTATCATTTAGGTCCCCAACTGAAATCCTGTCTTGAATACAGGCATTTTACTGTCTCCTGCAGTCCAAATACTATATTCTCTTAATCACATGACTGCAGGGAAAAATTAAGCTTCCTTGCATCATATTATGAACTACTTAGCTTCTTTCATTATGATTTCTAAGCTAGTTTTGTATGTGACTAATATCTAAATTATCTCTTTCCAACTTAACTAGCTTGTTACTCGGAATTTATTCAATATTTGACAAATGTTTTCTTGTTAATGAGTTTTAACACAGATTCAGCAAAGAGCAGGTACAGAGAAAGGAAGTAAGGATGATAAGGAGATTACTAAACTAAATTGTATAGGGTGAGATTGAGGAAACAGCGCATGTTTACCCTTTAAGGAAATAAAAATCTGGAACAGTAGATCAGTTTAATAGAGGAGCCAGCTGTGAAGACAGTGATAACTTCCCCTAGACCGGATGAGTGAATGCTAGACAGCTATCCATTCAAGATGTTTTTATTGAGATTTCAGTACTGAAACAGGTTTTGAATCAATAGCGTAAATTACCTCCTCAGTGATTGCATAATTCTATGAACATATGAAAACAAAACACATCAGACTTGCCTTTGGTTAGATGGTCTGCTATGCAAATTTGATTAATAAATAAAGAAATCAATACTGTGTTCTCTTTATTTTTCTGTTATGGAAGCTTTAAAGGGGCCCCTTTAAAATGTACCTAAGTTGAATCCAAGAGCGCTGTTATATTAGTGACATGCTTCTAATATTTATTTTCCATCCTTGTGTGCAAATGCAAAATCAATACTGATTCTGCTAAAACAAGGTGCTGCACAATTCATTACCACTCCATTATGTTAACTGTAACTGATGCTAGTTTTTCCTGTAGCCCTTGCATCAATATTAATGGTATTTTCCCTATTTTTCCTACTAGTCTATACAGCTTTATTTCGTGGTAATAAAATTTAAAAGACTATGAACATTTTAAAATAATGACAAAACTATTAGCATTTTTTGTCTTCAAAATATTTCAGAACAAGAACAGTTTGCTCTTGTGTAAACTAATGTTTTACATTTCATTAAGCTTTAAAATTTATTTTCCTTTTTTCTGCTCATTATGTTTAAGAAATAGCAATAGCACTTAAGACCTATATACCGCTTCACAGTGTTTTACAGCCCTCTCTAAGCGGTTTACAGAGTCAGCATATTGCCTCCAACAATCTGGATTCTCATTTTACCGACCTCGGAAGGATGGAACCTTGAGCCGGTGAGAATTTAAAACTGCTGGAGCGAGCAATCAGCAGAAGTAGCCTGCAATACTGCATTCTAATCACTGCACCACCACAGCTCTTGGTATAAATATATACCAAAATAAGAGCTTGGGCGTTCTCTACGAGCATTCCATTTTAAAGTAGCTAATGACATAATTTATATTATTAGTAAAACTAAACAAACTGTAATAGTAAACACTTTAAAAAAACAAACAAACATGGATATAAATGATAATGTACAGGCAATGACAAAATTCAGTTCTGAAATTCTTCCTGTCCTAAATTGTTGTGCAGTGTGTTTACAAATGAGATTTCTCTAACATTGGGCTATAACCAACTATCTTATTTGTTTTTTAAAAGATGCTTTTGGGGTTTATATTAGACCCAGAGGCTTTTGTTAAAAAAAAGTTGTAATGATGATGGAGTCTACAGTTTTTTGCCTCATTGAATGCTGCCTTCCTTTTTATTTGCTTTATATCAGAGGTCTCCAACCTTTCCGGGCTCGAGGATCAGAGGAAAGGAGAGCAGCTTCAAAATTGGTGTGTGTGCGTGTGCACGGGGCCATGATCACTGGCGTGGCACTAGCATCCCCACGGTGGCTAGCGGCACATGCGCAAACGGGCTCCGGACACCCACCCCCGCTAGCATTCCCGTTCACGCTTGCATGCATGCGCAAACAGGACTGTGGGCGCTAACACAAGTGGGGGGAAATGCGCATACACGCACTGGCCAGTCGTTTCTGCAGCCTGCTGCCCAAGAGCCCATGGCCCAGTCCCAGGCCGCGGACCATAGGTTGGGGACCCCTGCTTTATATAATTAAAATAAGCTTTAAAACATTCATTCAGGTTAGACAACTGGGTAAATAGCCATACTACTGCCTACACATTCCATATTGCCTGCAATTGCTTTACTATATTAAATACATTTAGATGTCAGAGAGAGAGAGAAAGAAAAGGGGAAGGAGGTCAGAAGAAACAAAATTTGAAACAAAAGGGAAGGAAATGATTGTTGCTATATTTGGCACTACACTTCCAGTTGTCAAGTCTGTGCAGTCAAGTTCCACACAACTTTGTTAGAAACAGAAATGTTTCAATATTCTAGCAAGGGTTCCTAAAATCAATCAAACTGATGGCTGGCAGGAGCTATTTCAATTTTGATTAATAAAACACAGGTAGACATGAAATTTGACTTTTATTTGGCACCTTCAAACCATTTCCAATGCTGCATCTTCCATTCTGTATTTGTGATTCATCACTGTGTTATCCCTCAAAACAGAGAATATGCACTCTGTCTGAATTTACATTTCCCTAATTAACACATTTATTGGAAACATGGTATATTTATTTCTAACTTGATTTAATCAGGTTTACCATCTTCCGGTTCCTCACTAAATCTTTTTTACTTAGTCAGAGACTCAAAGACAACTTCTGAATACCTTATTAATTCAAACATCTAGCTATCTGAATTTCACAACATAATTCCTCAGGCTGACGAGTTTTAAAAATGAATAATCTATTATTATTTGACAGTTGAAATAGGAGATTCTAAAAGAAATATATGTATACTCTGTGTGTGTGTGTGCGCGCGCGTGCAGATATAGATAGATAGACAGACAGACAGATAGATAAATAGATGATAGATAGAGAATGGATAGCAAGACAGAAAGGCAGATGATAGATTTAAAGGCTGCTTGAAATCAGAATGATTCTGGGAGGCTTACATTTTAAAAGAATACAAATAATAAAAACATATCTGGGCAAGACAACTAAATATGCTATAAAATTATATACAATGGGTTCTACTGCTATCCTATATCCAAGGTCTGGGAGAACAATTAGATTCAACACCACCAAGGTAGGCACTTCATAAATCTCTGGGAAATGCTATTCCAAAAGGCATGTGCCACAATAGGAAGACAAGCTTTCTACTTCTTGTAGATGACAACATTTAATTGACAAGACCCAACATTTGCCAGTTCTTATTAGACAGGTAGAAACCATGGAAGATAGGATGTCCTTCAAACAAGCTATGCCATGAAGGGCTTAATTGGTGATAATCATCAACCTGAATTATACCTGGAAGGTTTATTTATTTGTGTCAGAAGCATCACAATTAAAATAAGGTATTTTAAACATAAAATATAAAATACAATATTAAAGCATGACAAGTTAAACAAATCTTGCTCAGAAACTAGCAACATTAATTGCATTTTAAAAAATATATATTTTATTAATTTTTTTAACATAATCACCTTGATATTTGGTAAACAGCATGTTGTCTGGGATTATATTTACAAACAATCAATAACAATTAGTTTCTATAATTCCGTAATCCACATAGTAGCTTTCTTTGATTTTCTCTTCTTCCAATAATATTCTCATTTGTCAGCCTTAAATTAGTACATTTCTTAGTATTTTAATAGATAATTGAATATAAACATTTTTCTAGTATTTCTACAAGTAACAACCACATCAATGTGAAGCTTCTTTTCTAATTAATCATCTTAATTACCTTATCATAGATCTTGTTTTTAAAGTTATTTAAATTTATTTTCTCCACAATGTTTGAATACATTTTTACCTGTTAAGATTTTCTTAGAGTTAATTACACTTAAGTAGTTAAGTCTTTTTCCTCATACAATCCATCCCAACAATTTTACATTTCTCATATCTTAAAACAAAAACAAAAAAAGAGAAGAAAAAAAGAAGGAAATAATATACTATTTGAAAAACATGTCCCTCTTAAGCTAAAATACATTTATGTCCAAAAGAATTGCTATTCTTTTTAACCATATTCAAACACATATTTAATCTTTAAGTATTCCGTCCAATAAATCCACAACTAATCCTTTAGAACTATTCAAAACATTCCTATTAATTGAAATTTTCTCAAAATCCATTACATTTGAGTATCTAAAACATTTCCCTCATATAAATCATCCCAACATTTTTATATTTCTCATATCATAAAAAAATACTATGTTACTTAAGGAGCCTATCCCTCTTAAACTAAAATTCATTTATATCTGAAATTTTATTTCTTTAACCATATTCAAACAGGTGCTTAATATTTGAATATTCCATCTGATAAATCCCATCATCTAATTTCTTAATTCTAACTTTAGACTTTTTTTTTTTTGCCAAACATCTTTCCTATATGCTCCTCTGGACCAAAAGGTCTTCCCATAATTTTGTAGATATTGTTGTAAGTACAAGAGACGAGTCAACTAAGGTGTTTTTGTGGGAATATTTCGCCCCTTCGTATTCCTTGAAAATCTTTTTCCTTTCTCTCTTAGTTTCTCTTATCATTTTTTGTCTCATAAGTTCTCGTAGTTCTCCTGACAGCTCTGTAATCCATTTTGTCAAAACTTTTTTCTTGTCCTTAGAATTGTTTTGCAATCTTGAAGTATAAGTTGTCTTTTCCATGTCCAATATTTCCGGCACATTTTTCTCCGCCTGGGTTAAATCATAGTTCCTTCCATTGTTGAATTCCATCTTTAAATCTCTTTCCTCTGGTTTATGTTCAGCTGTCTGCTTTACTTGATCGCTCTCTCTTTTATTTTCTGAGAGTTTTTTTGTTGTAAAGTTAAATTGAAGATGTGTTCATTTAAATTTTCAAAGTTATTTTTAATTTCCTCGTGGTTTGAAGTTATTGTCATTTGTATTAGTTGTAACAAAGCATACATTTCCTCCTGGAAAGTATGGCTTCTGTTTTCATCAATAATCTTTTGCCAAGAAAGTCTTAACTAATTCCACCAATTTCGCACTTATCCAGATTTGTCTTATATTCATTTCATTTCAGTATATTTCTGTCCCCCATAAAAATTTAATTCGCCGCTTCCGTCTGTGGAAGGATGGAGCAAAAATCCTCTTCCTCTCACTTTTGGAGGATTTTTGCGTCTTGGTTTTTTTATTTTTATTTTCAGGAAATCAATTATCGAGTACAAGAGAGAGAATCAGTATTCTTACCCAGTTCCAAATACATTGTTTACGATCAAGCTTAATTTAGTGCTTTTTGGCTTCAGCTGCTTATAGTTTGGGCTAGACTCTGGAGTAAAGCTAGCCTTTCTTCTGTTGCTTTCTGGAGGGCTTTCCCAGAATGACCAGATTAATTGCCGTCTCTCCACGGTCAGCGGGGCTTCCCTCCTTCTTTGTTGCCTCTCCAGGGTGACTTTAAGCCCATTTAGGGTCCCCAAACAGAAAAAACTGGCCGTAGGGTGCGGAGCACCGTGATCCCTTGGCTACTTGTGCTACTGCGCAAAACTGGAAGTCTGCAACATTAATTGCATTTTGTCATGCTGCCATGAGGTCCTTAAGTATATACTGATCAGGGCACAAACAGCAGGTATACATATGTGTTGTTGTCTGCATGTTACCATAATTGAAAAGGGCAGAGGGCACTAGATAGGCCCATTTGTTCAGAGTGTCTCTGGGTCTGAGGTACATGAAAAGGACCTCCCCAAAGAATGTGTGCTGATAATTCATTCGGGTCTCTCCTGGGCAACAGTTTATAGTTGGCTAGTCCTTTCAATACAGATGAATCTGAAGCGTAGTGGGGTGCTCATTTTCACCTGTGACACTATGTGTACCTGGAAGGTGACCAGCAACCAGCACTTGTCCTGTTGGATTCTGCACCAGCTGTAATTTCCAACTCATCTTAGAGCAGCCTCATATATTTGCAATAGTCCAACCATATGGTGATTAAATCATGAATGACTATCTAGAGGGCCTCCCAATCCATGAACATACATATTAACTAGAACTTTACAAAGATCCTCATTCCATAGCTGTCACATGTTCTTCAAGCACGAACTCTGAGTCTAAGACTATCCCTATATTGAACACCAATCTCATTTAACTCCATTCAAAATTAAAGCCCCATCTCCTGCCCCGCCTGCCCGCAGGGCCACTCACCACCTCCAGGGCCTGCCGCAGACCGCCCAGGCAGCCCAGCAGCGCCATGGTGGCCACGCCCTCTGCCCGCGCCCCGCAGCATCAACTGTGTACGATGGGGCGTGAGAGCAGAGTCTTGTCTATGCTGCCTGGCTGCCATGTCCTTGGCTGCGCTGCTTCGCGTAGGCCATGCTCAGGGGCGACTCTCCACCAGGGGGGCTGCTGGTGAGGAGGGGGTCACGGGGGGAGGCGAGGCTGGGGCAACGGCATGTGTGCCCACAGAGAGGGCTCCGAGTGCCACCTCTGGCACGCGTGACATAGGTTCGCCACCACTGCTATATAGTATATTTCATTATTATTATTTTGAAACCTTTCTTTTTTTGTTTTTATACTTCTATATTTTGTTTTTATCATATACTGTAGTTGTTGTATATTATTTATTTACTGTCCCCTAGTGAGTTTTTGACTCCTCATGGCTGATTGAACAAGTCCATACAAGATTTTTGGCAAAGTTTCTGAAGTTTGCCATTGCCTTCTTGACAGGGCTGACAGAAAGTGACTGGCCCAAGATCACCCAGTTGTCTTTGCGCCTAATGTGAAACTCAGTTTCCTGATTTCTAGCTGATGCCTTCCTTAACCATTACATCAAACTGGCTCCAGTTGTTGTATAATATTTTACCTGAAATGAAATTTAGTAATTCTGTTTGCAATTGTTACTGTTGTACTATCTTTGTTATTATTTGTATAGGTTTAAATGATTAAAAATATTTAAAAAGTTAAATGTGATCTCCCACCTACAAAGCTGTATTTATAATTATTTTGTGATACTGCCATTTCTCATTAGAAATAGTTAAAAATTAGTTAGTTGCACATATAAGGCAACTACCAACAAAGAGATGGTATATTAACATATTCTCCTCAAAAACAAATTTAATTTGAAAAACATAATGTCCTACCCAGCAATGTTCTTTAATGGTATTTTCCTTCTAAATAGTAGTTCATAATATTTTTAGATGAGAATTAGATATTGATTTTGCTACTCCTTTCTGTAAACATCCAACTGACTTTTAAAATTATATTTTCTTTTTTCAAAAAGGAAAGAGAAAATCCAAACAGATAATTTATTTTTACCATGAAATGTTGTTTTTAAAATGTTTCTTTTTAATAAAATGTTTTTCAGATGAAATAATTTTATAGATACATCTAGTGGGGAATGGCACATATTTACCAGTACCAAGAAGATTACCAGAAGATTATATTTTAACTGCATTTTAAAGAATATGTTTTAATTCTCCCAAATTCTCCAAGGATACAAAGGTTTTCATTAATAATAATTTGGGAGAAGTATATTTCCTGGTCAACTATGGCTGTTGAAATATTTATTTAACTTGTTCAGAAGTTGAAAAGTTGAAGTAAAAATATTTAATCTCATGTTAAATGAAGCTTTAAGTGCTTTTTGATGTAGAAAAGTGGGATAAAAACATTTTACATAAATAATTAATTTCATTAAAAAAACATATGCCAATGGACTAAAGCTTCATAAAATCAGTTTCTGAAAATTCTCTGATCTTGATTCAAAGGAAAAAGAAGCTGTCAGGAAATGTGTGCAATGACAGATAAGACAGCAGATCCTATTTTCCTCAGGACCCAGATTCTTCTCACACACTACCGTTTCCTTTGACTTCCAAGGAAATTTGGCACGATTCAATAGAACTTACATAAGAAGCCTTAACTAAGTTAGAACTCTCTTTCTCTCTTACATAAATTCCATTCATTTCACAGGCACAATTGCCCTTTTCATGTGGCCATCCAGCTACACACAAGGAAGACATTTCAGAAGACTTAAAACTGGGTTGCTTTTTGTATTTTTCTTGTATTTTTAAATGCTGTTTCTCTATTTTCTTCTAGAACCAAATGACATGCTAAAAAGCATGTAGAACAATGACTGCTTTACTGATACTTTCATATGGTTCCTCTGAAGATTTACATGCTTCCTCTGGTAATTAAAGTGCCAATAATTTCCCAGACAGATACCAAGATTTAAGATCAATGAAAACTTTAGCAGGTTAATTACAATGATGCCTAGAATTGTTGCCATTCTCCTAACAAATCCAATTGTTAGCTATCAATTGAGAATCTTCACAATGACATGAATAGTTTGTACACAAATGGAAAACGCATGGCAAGAAACAAGTGAAACATAACAACCATATATTTAATATGCCCACCTCCATTACTGCCATTTCTATATGCTATGTGCATTGTATATAATGGACAGGTTGTCTCTGTCTAGTCCTATAATATAGTGGTCTCCAGAGTTCCTCATAGTCAGTGCAAAAATTCCTAGAAGTTAAGAAACACATTCAAAGCACATGTTGTGGTGTATATGCACCCTTGAGTCAGTTTTTAATCCTGGAGACTGGCTGAAGAAGTCCCTGTAACATTCTTGCAAAGTTTTATGGAGGTGGTTTGCCACTGCGTCCTTCCCAGGGCTGAGAGACAATGACTAGCCCAAGGTTGCCCAGCTGGGTTTCTGCCTATGGCAGGAATAGAAACAATCTCCTTTTCTATTTGTACAGATTTTATGTACAGAAAAATTCACACCAGGTCTATATACTTAAACATCATCCAGCTTCCATGTATTCATTATACATGGGTAGAAAACGGTCAGAAAGACACTGAGGTTTTATACTATAATCCCTCTCTCTCTTTATGCATCTGTGTACAGAGACACAAATATGTACATAAAAGTAGTATAGTACTTATAACTTTAACACATATTCATATATATCCATTTCGCCTTACAATTCTCAAATGAAACTAATGATCAACATCATTATCTACATAGTACAGTATTTTATATCCTGAGGATGTGCCACTACATTCCATGCATAATATATCCAAATTGGTGGGATGCAATCAATAGCATCTAGATTAAAAAACAGTGTGTTCGTGCTTGGAATAAATTTGGACCTTGATTATCTTTATAACACACTGGTCAAAATGTATTACAGTTCAATCATTATAACTGAAAGGAAATTTTGTATGAAATACTTAAGGGTGGTAACCTATCTCTTCCTTCTCCAGCTTGCGAAATTGTGTTACAAGAAAATATTTTACCAAAGCTATGATGAATGGCTACAATGAATATATTGGGGCTTACCTAGTGTGGTTCATGTATTTGGAAGATTGACTTGACTTGAAGTCAATGTATTTGGAAGATTGACTTAACTTGAAATGTAAGAGATAACTGGTAAAGAGCATGAATGAATGAAAACACATAGACTGTACTCAGTGAAGAGAAAGGTGAAGAATGAGCAAAAAAGTCAGAAATCTACAAAATGAAAGATTGTTGCTGAATGAATTAATAATGATAGCTGTCAAATGTAATATATGTGGGAGAATAAATGCAATGTTTGCAAATGGTTCAAGACAGAAGCCTAGAATGTGTGATTTCTTCTTGGTTGTTTACTGTATTTATACTTAAATGTATATGAATGTGCACGGTGATGGCAGAGGTTTGTTGGTTAGAATTTAAACGTGTGTATTTTTTATGCAGATTATGTCTCATTGGCTGAAAAACCAAATTATTTTCAGCAAATCCTAAATGGATTGCATGATGCAACATATCACTTGAACTGAAAATGAATGTAGCAGAAACCAAGATAGTTGTGTCTGAAAATGAATATATTTAAAAAATCAAGACAGTTATGCTTTGAGTGGAGTGTCTAATTTCAAATTACACATTAAAAATGAAGAACAGAGCAGGCAGATAAATTTCCAAACTGATCAAGATATGTGTTGTGTCCTGAGCTTGCAAGAGGCAGGCTCGGGACGTTGCAAGAGTCCCGGGCATTTGCAGAAGCTGCCCGGGACCGGACTGAGCGGCGCCGGCCTTGTGCGCATGCGCAAGGCGGGAAAAGCCCGCCTCATGATGGGTTGAACTTGCCCGGGGATTAGAAGGTATAAATAGAGACCTGTGTGCCTCTGCTCAGGTTGTTCGTAGAATGGAAGCAGAGAATAAAGACTTGTTAGAAATGCTTCGTCTCAAGCGCCATTATTCTCCGGACTTAACAATATGGGTCTGAGTTTTATTTACGTTTAAATAAAATTAGACAAATAAGTATGGTGCCTTGAGGAAAATATACAGAGAAATTTTAAGATCTGCAGATAGTGGTACAATGTAATGGGTAGCATATGATTTTGCATGAGGAATGGATGTTTGTCAAAAGAAGCAGAATGATTGTGATTAGCAACCTGCTTCTGCTATTTTGCTCTTAAGAAAAACATAAAAAAAGCAGAATGCAGTGGAAATAAGGTATTTAAAAACTGCATATGGAAAGCCAGAGCAGGTGGAATCAAGGCTAAATTAGTATTGAATGAATGTGGATTAGTTTAAAGAGAGTGACTGGTTTGAAAAAAAAATGAACACAAAGGTAGGTTGGAGCAAATAAATCCCAAATATATAAAAGAAGAGTTCATCAGCCAAAAGGAAAATCAATACTGAGAAAATTATGGTTGGATGGTGTTGATGAGAGCCTCAAAAAAAATAACCTCAAAAATCATAATGAACATCCAGGTAATTCTCGACTTACAACCATTTGTTTAACAACCATTCGAAGTGGCAATGGCACTGAAAAAAGTGATTTACAACTGGTCATGAACTTACGACTGTTGCAGCATCCTCACGTTGATCACATTCCACTGATCAACATTCCGGCACTTGGCAATGGATATTTGTGTATGACAGTTTCAGAATCCAGAAATAATGTAATCACCATTTGTGATCTTCCTAGCTGGCTTCCAAGAAGCAAAAACAATGGGGAAAGCCGGATTTGCTTAACGACCACATGATTCACTTAACAACCCCATGATTCACTTAACAACTGTGGCAAAAAAGGTCATAAAATAGGATGTCACTCATTTAACAACAACCCTACTTAACAATGGAAATTTTGGTCCCAATTATGATCATGTCGAGCACCACCTACAAAGAAGCAAGTATGGTTTGCAATAATAAAAAGTTATAGAGCCATACAATAAACAATGTCGGCGTAAACTAGATTTAGCTAGCTTTTCCATCCATTTATTTAATCTCATGGTGTAATTTGTTTAGCTTACTTTGCGAAGAACTGCCTCTCCCAATAGCTTGACAGTTTGTGTGTGTGTATATGTATGTATATATATATATATGTTTGTGTGTGTGCATATAATTGCAGTTTTCAGTCATTCTATTTAAAGATTAATATGTTTAACCTTTTTTTAAAATGCATGTCTTCTAAATAATTAAAGGCATGACACCGAATTTTAGTTGATTACAAAAGGAAGCCAAGTGTTTCAAGCAAGATAAAACTACAAGAATAATTATACTGAGATATATATTCTGGAACGGGCAGAAAACCCTTTATCCTTGAAATACTCTGGTCTCTGACTTCCTTCCTCCCAAAAGAGTAGCAACTCAAGGAGAAAATTGCCTCCAAATGTGCCCAACATTTTGATGCAAGAAACAAAATACAATCTTCTGTCTTCAAGACTTCTCTAACTCTGCCACACTGGAATTGCCTATTTCGTATTTTTCTCTTCTACAGTATAATATAGAATGAAAAATAAACCATTTTTATTTCACCATTACGAAAGTGGGTATTATTTTCTCAAACCGAATAGCCAAATCTTATATAACAGTGATGGCGAACCTTTTAGAGACCGAGTGCCCAAACTGCAACCCAAAACTCACTTATGCATCGTCGAGTGCCGGGTGGGTGTGGCCCATTGGCTGGATGTGGCCCACTGGGTAGGCGTGGCTGCAGTGGTAACGGCAGACGGGGCGGGACTAAAAAGTTCAATCAATCAATTCCAACTTTGCAAGATCTTTTTTTTCCCGCAAGAAGTTGAAATTGATTGATTGAACCTTTTTTTTTGCACATGACGGCGGAGGCCTAAAGCGAAAAGGTTTTATAAAACCCAGCTGAAGGCCTAGGACTGGGGCGACGACGCGCGTGCCCACAGAGAGGGCTCTGAGTGCCACCTCTGGCACCCGTGCCATAGGTTCGCTACCACTGTTATATAATGTTAACATTCTCTATTTTTCACAGGTGCATGGTAAGGCCCAAGAAACTCAGAATTTCACTATAGAAAAACACTGCTGAACACTACGCCAGAGGCCCAAAGTCAAGCAGTAGCTTTTCTATGTCCATAAATATATTAAAACTGACAGGAACCACCAAAACATCAGTTTAGACAGGATAATGCAACAGAGCAGTACTGCAACCGTATGTAAGAATGGCTAAGCTGTATAGGTAGTCCTCGACTTACAACTATTTGTTTAGTGATTGTTACAGTGGCACTGAACAAAGGAAGTCAGAAATGGTCCCCGAAGTTATAAAACAATGCAGTGCCTGTGTGGTCACATGATCAAAATGTGGGTGCTCAGTAGTCTACCTGTACTTATGACTACAGGGGCACTTCAACTCTTCCCACCCCATATATGCCCTTTTGGCCCCCTGCACTCCAGGGCCCCTGCCACTTTAGCTGACCTTCTCTATCCTTTTGTTCCCACTCTTGAATAAGCCTGGCTAGCCTGCTAGCTGCATGAGACTTTCTTCCCAAGGAAACTTGAGCATAGTGGTCTTCTCACAAGACCAGGGGGATATGGCTTCAGGTGGTCCTACTGAAGAGGCAGAGTAGAAATGCCTTATCAGCAGCAAGAGGAAGAAGATGGTGAAGGTTAGATGGAGTAGCAGGGGCCTCAGATTTCATAATGGTGAGAGCAACTATGGCTGGGACTGGATTGGGACTCTTCCTGTAAAGCTGTGGCTTTGCATCATGCTGTTGGAGTTTCCCAGGGAAGAGATGGAATGAAGAGGTACTTGGGGGAATTGAAGGGGAGGCATTTCCTTATCTTGGAAGAACCAAATCTTAGGGCTGGGATGGCTCAAACCTGGAATGGCTTGGATTGGGGTGGGTTCTTGCCTAATTTGCTTAACGACTGCAACAGCGAATGTCAAGATTGCCATGGCTAAGCAATGCAGTCATACAAAATCATGCTTATGACCACACTGCTTAACAATTGAAATGCTGGTCCCAATAGTGATTATACGTCAAGGACTACCTGTACAATGTGCAGAATTGAATCTGACTTGCTATAAATTCTTCAACAAGTTTCATGTGTTCTGTTTCATTTTGTCATGAAGGGCATGGTTGCTTCTTCACTCTATAGCAAAGAATGAGGTCAAATCTCACAAGACCTTCCCCACTGTCCCTTGTTCAAGGTATAGTAAAAACGACATAGCATTGTCTCTGAATGGCGAAGGGAAATTCTGTGAAACTGGGAAATATTTGCATATCCAAATGCTTTCCTAGGCCAGATTCCAAACCTAGTCATAAAAAGGAGTCATTCTTCCTCTTGGACAACCCTAAAGACTAGAAGTTTTCACCTCTATTTTAAAACAATACTGCTTGAACCAAAAGTCTTGTTTATCATAACTATAATTTTTTTGAACAACCCAACTGCAAACCATAGTTTATGAAACTTGTTTATCTAAAACAAGTTTAGAGTTTGCAGAAGACACTAATTACCATCAATTCTTCATGTTCCCCATTTTGGGCATAGTGGATAAAAGGAAGAGATTGTGTTCTAAAGGTGAGATAGAGATGCTAGGCTTGATCACCATTTATTACAATATCCTCATCTGAAAGGAGCTTATGTCTGACAACAGTACTACACCAGAGTAAAACTAGTATTGCTTCCCCTCTTACTGTTATGGAACTATCTTCAAGGTAATTGTCCTACTAAGATTATCAATGGAGGGTATCCTTCCTTACCAATATTAGGGTGCTTCAAAAGGCGACAGATTCTAGCTTCTCTCTCTAATTTCTGGTGATCTGTAAGAAATGAAAATATACATAATTTTACAAAAAATATTTTTTTGATTTAACAGAGGCAAAACAAATTATAATCTGACCATACACTATATAATTCACTTTGTGCAATTTAAATTGCAATAATTCTGTATTCCAGGTAGATGTTTTCCTGACAGAAACAAAACAAGAAACGATCATCACACCTACTCAAGTAAAAAATTGAAAGTATAAAATTTCACTTTCATATCCTGTTCAGTTTTCAATACAAAATTCTGGCATTGACAAGGGGAAATCAAGTCAGAAATTGTGAACATGGACAATAAAGCACTGTTTTCCATGTCCTTCACTTCCACGTCCTATTTTGATTCTCTACCTTTTTCTTTATTCTTCTTCCCTTTCCTAAGGGAGATATTTGAAAGTATAACAATTAGGAGAAAATATATTATATGAGCATAGGCTTTCACTATAACTTGTGAACAACTTTAATGAAGACTCTCCAATCAGAGGATATATAGGCCTGCTCTTTTTCTACAAAAGCTTAACAGCGTATCATTAATAATTTTCAGAAATTATGTTTTGCACAAATCACTGCCAGTTTTGGAATTTCAGTGAATGATAACCATAATTAATGAGTGAAGAAGGAGAGAAATGTATTCAGAGAAGGCAGAGGAAGAGGTAGGTATACCATATCTTGATGGCAAAAATCTAGATGCTCACTTGATGGGGTACATAAAGCTCTGATTGTTGCCATCTATATTCTACAGTATTTGCCATCTAGATATGCCTAACTTCTTCAACTGCACTCCCTTAATCCAAACACCTCCTAGTTTACAGGTACTCCTTGACTTATGACCACCAATGAGCCCAACATTTTCATTGTTTACCCCATTTTACGAGCTTTTTTGTTAAGCAAATCATTGCAGTTGTTAAGTGAATCTGGCTTCCCCTGTTGATTTCCAACCAGCTGGAAAGTTACAAATGGTGAACGCATGACCCCAGGACAATGCAACTGTCATAAATACATGCCAGTTGCTAAACATCCAGACTTTAATCATGTGATCATTGGGATACTGCAATGATTGTAAGTGCAACAAGCAGTCATAAGTCACTTTTCTTAGTGCCATTGAAAGTCTGAATAGTTGCTAAATGAATGGTGGAAGTCAAGGACTATGTATATTTAAGGAAAAAATATCCAAGTCCATAATAAAACCCAGATTTAATTATGTTACCTCCCCTAATCTTTTACAAAAAATATAACCTTGCTATCAGAATTAGTACAAAGGTTAGTACAAGTAGATATATATATATATATACACACACACACACAGAGATAGCTTTTCAAACATTGTAATGAAATGGACTAAGTAGCACATTTTCTTTTTTCTTCTATTTTGCACCAATGTTTCTTCCTTCAAAAAAGAAAAAGAAAAAAGAAAAAAAGACAACTTGTTTTTTCCACAATAAACAATGAATATATGTTAGCTCCAACCTGAGAAAACATCATTCTGCTCATTATGAATATTAATACTGTACTAGTTTGACTTCAATGCATCCCATGGTTGCTAATTCAAAATCACATTGCTCCCACAGACAAATACAGTTCGTGCAAGGCTTATCCACTTTGTATTAGGAATGCTTAAAAGAAATCTGGAAGATTTTTCTGAGTCTCCAAATACCAATATTTAAAGGCTTTTCTTGTTACAGTAATGTTATATTGAGCTGGCCCTCAGTATACTATCATGATTATATATTATGATGATAAATCTGAATTGTATCAGTAGTCATTGCCTTGTCTCAGTATGTTTTAGAGGCACCATGCAGTAGGATGTATTAAGGATCTCTGTGCCTATATGGATAAGGAAAGCAATTAGTATTTAGTACTGATAATCATTTTTGCTAACAAAGTATAACTAAAAATTGAGCAATATAATTTTTAACATTAAAGCTTTTGAGGCTAAAAATGTTTGTATGCAGAAAGCTAACATAGGCTGCTGAAACTGAGCATCATTGGATCATAACCAAGCTGGGCTTATTATAGGAGGCCTCAATGAGTGCTGCTATTACTAGCAATGGAGCAAATAATTTATAAGCCAATTATTTCATGAACTTTAATCTAATTTTCTGCTTCTTTGAGAAGAGTTCATAGTTTTGCCTGAGTTAACCTGCCACTAAGCAATCATTCAGTTTTAGTAGTAGGTAAGTATTCTGAATGAGGTTTTTATATGGCAGTGGAATATACAATAATGGACTATATAAGTCAAATTCTCGCAGGTATGTGAGGCGGGTATGCAAGTAAGATGTTGTATCAGTATAAATATAATATATAATAGAGTATTTTGGAAACTTGAGCCATGAGGCAAACAAAACAATACTGTACATTCTACAAAGTATCCTGCAATGCTCCTAAAAAGTGGCCAGGTTTGGAGCTGAATTTCTAAGACAACTATTATTATATAATTGGGATAAATAGGGCTGTGTAGGACATGAATTCAAAGGGAAGAGATGCTTCTGCACATACGGGATGTGAGCATACCATCTGTTATGTCCTGGGCCTGCTGAGTCATTCAGCAGGTGCAGGAGGCTGCAGAAAGGCCCAGGCAGACCATGTGGATGCCCGGGACCAGACAGGCTGTTTCCCGCCTATTGTGCATGCGCAAGGCGGGAGACATACGTTGCATTGATTAGTTGACGCTGTCCCTGCAAAAGGGGTATAAAAGGAATCCACGCCATTTTGTTTTGGTTCTGTTGTGAATTGAATAAAGACAAGACTGTTTGTTACTCCTGCCTCATCTCAATGCCTTTTACTTGGAAACAGAACACCATCCTTCTGCAACTTCTTAAAGCAGCTGCATTTTTCCCTACAGGATCCCTCTTCAATTGTTGCACAATTCCAGGAAAAGACATATTTGGCTCTTACAAATGCCATGGTCCACCCCAGAATGTATTTCAGCCTTTGAAACTGAAGAGATAGTCAGCCCTATATTGCAGTTGCTAACAGCCTTGCTCTGAAAACTTTGAATATGTGTTAATCTCATAATGAATCACTGCTCATGGTGAATAGAAGAATTACCATACAAATTTGACATGGCTGAACACTTAAAGGGAGTAAATAAAATAAAATGAATTATTCTAGTGTTTTAGCTCGTGTTTTCAATTAGTCTGGCTACCCATGGTGAGCAAAACATTTTAACATCTGCATAATGACATATATAAAAGTGAAACATTTTAATTTCTTACTACATACTCTACAGTCAGTAAGTCCCTAAATAAATTAAAATGAAGTTTACTCAACCTAATGGACTTCATACCACACTTAATAATTTATCTCATTTGACACAATACTAATCATTAATGCCAAGCTGTTAAAATATTCCTTGATAATGAACAGTAAACAAAACAGGTATTATGGCAGAGAAAACATTCCAGTTATCATCTGACTTTGCTGATTTTTGACTATAATGAAGATTTGATGATGGTATCTTGAATGGTATAATAAAAAGTAGTATATCAGGAAGTATATTTCTCTATTTTTACAGTCAATTGAAATTGGCATCTTTATATTAAAAAAAACAAAGAGCACTGCCATTTATCTTGTTACAGTGTGTCATCTGATCTTAATTTTCAAGTTAATCTAAGCAAAAGTGCAACTAATTAGGTTAATATTGGATTTAAACCAAATAGAAATATAAAGTAAAAAGAGTTAGGGGAAGTTGCACTGCCCACCATCACAGGAAACAAGAAAAAGAAAATATTTCAAGTATGGAATGAGGCAGAAAGTAAAGAATATATAATTTTTAAAAAATGTAATCCGGTTGTCTTTTGAAAAAGCACCTTTGAGACAACCATGACCTGTATGTCTAAAACTTTCTATAGGAATATAGCCTAAAATGGATTTTATCAACCTACAGTCTTTCACTTGCATCAGACAGTAAGTGGCCTGATGGCAAAAGCTGGACAAGGGCTGGCTAAGAGTTGAGGCTAAGACCTGATGCAGTCCCTTAGCCAAGACAGAAAACTGGGACAGGTTATATGATAGGGATCTCCTCTTTGGGTTTCTTCATACAACAGTTGAAATATTGACAGTATCTCCAAATGAGCGTAACACTCTTTGATTAAAAGGGGATCAGGGCACCATATAAACCTCTAGCAGATTTTCCTCTCTGTGTGGGGTAGAAGCAGAACTGTGGCGTGATAAGTAACAGCCTTTTCTTTTCTGCATGTTGATGGGTGTTTCTACCACCCCCATACCTTCAATGGAAAAAAAATGGAAAATACATATTTGCTTAAATATGGAAGAAGATTGGGGATACCAAATTTTGTGGATAGCAGATGGAGAACTCTGGAAACAAAATACATATTTCCATTTTTTGTGTGAAAAGAATTAAAACAATGTCTAATGTAAACCATGTTGGGCCTCTGATAATTTCTATTGCTCCCAATTATCTTTTTTTAATAAAAAAAAAATCTTTCTTTTTCATTTTCATTGAACATAATTTGATGCAATCCATTCAAGCAGCAACAGATTATACCACAAGCCAGTATTTTTATTGTAAGTATTGAGGCTATCATCCAGAGTTTATTTTGGACATGCTTAAGAATTAGTATGTATTCAAGGAAGTTTTCTAATTGTTTTTATTTGAATAGTACATCCAAGCAAAACATGCCAGACTGCAAACATTTCCGAAACTACCCTAATTTTTCTTTTTCAGAATCAAGGACATTTTATAGAACTGCTATTTTTCACAAGACGTGCATTTCCAAACTTAGACAATTCAAAAACAGCTTGCTTATTCTTGTCACATCGTACATGGCTTTCTTGTCCAGGAAGCCATTCTGTTCAAATAGTTTTGAAGAGAAAGAACACAATCCTTGGTCCCTATCCATCTAAAATTCTCTAAAGCCAGGGCTAGTTTCTGGACTTTTCAAAGTAACCTACTTCCCCCAACCAAATCCTTTAGGAAACATAATCTTCTCCAAGGGTAACATTTGAAATTATCTTCTCTATTCATGACATTCTCTGGAGTGCTATCTGCTGTCCCCAAAAAGAAGATCCTGTTCTAATATATCACAGACTTCAATGGCAAAAGTATTTTTCTCTTTCAGCACAGCCCAGTCTTACTAATATTTCCTATTTTTACATACTTGTCAGGTAGCCATGATTGCCAAGACAACTCTCACAGAGATTACAAAAGTATAATGGATTCTTGTAGGCGATGCCACAAAAAGAGCCAATTATTTTTAAAGGCCTGTTGGATGAAAGGAAACTAAATGAGGACACACAATATGCCTAAAGTTATTTGTTTGCATGGGCACTGCCATTCCTTCAGTCTTCTGAATAAGATTAGGCAAAACATATTCAATTAATCTGACACACTTTGTAACGACTGGATACAAATGGGGGATAGATAGGGTAACCAAATATCTAACAGGGCAAAGAAGGACACGGACAATTGGAAAGGAGGACAAATGAGAAGTAAAAGAGGACTGTTGGACTTTGTTGGCATCCATGACAAAAAGTACAAACTACAAAAAACTGTGAAAAGAAAAGAAAAAAGTACATAGGCCCCATGTATATTACTATTTCCATTATCAGAAAGACTGGCTCTTCAATTGAAGGAATGCGTTAGAAGTGGTTAGGAGGCAAAAGCATGTAATTGATTAATATTTTGCCAATTTCAGACCGTAGCATAAGCCCTTGGAAGGGTACTAATCAAATAATACAAGCCACAGAGCTGAGCTTGTTCACTTATGGTTAATACTTCTTAAGGAAGTGCTAAAACCTGAAGAAAAGCTGCTCGAAGAAATACCCAAAAAGACAGATAGTATTTAACTTTAAGGCTATGCTTGCCAGATGGAGCTCATCAAAATAAAAAGACATAGTAGTCTCCTTTTGCTGGACATGTGGTGAGCCTAGTGATAGGGTAATGAGGAAAAAATATATGTGGATTACTCAGCTCATACATTAAGGGTTTCATTTTCTTTTAAAAAATAAGATACTAATTTATATTCATATACTCTTAAAACAGGAATGAAAAAATATATTGTATTCATAAGCTTCTAAATACTCTTCTATTTATTTAAACCATTTATATAGCTGTCCGTCTTATAACCAACTCCAGGCAATCAAGAGTACTATAAAACAGGGGTCCCCAACCCCCGGTCCGTGGACCAGTACCAGACCGTGACTTGCCAGCAACCGGTCTGCACAAACAAGCAAAGCCCCATCCGCGATATGCAGGCAGCACACAAAAACACGCACCCCCGGTCTATGGAAAAACCTCTCTCCACGGAACTGGTCCCTAGTGCCCAAAAAGTTGAGGACCTCTGCTATAAAACACTTGTACCTTTTTACTGTTCACGATAGCCCTAAATGCTACTGGTTTCTTCACATTCTTTCATGGACTGAGAACAAATTTCTCAAAGTAGGAATCTTTAATATCGACCTAGGTCCTCCTATGATTAGAATCCTCATTTCCCCAAAGTTCTAATCACTGTGAAGGTCTACAATGATTACAGAATAAATTTGACTACTCACTTTTAATCTCATTGTATGGGAAGCAATGTGGACAGTAGCCATTCTTTTCAACAGCAGAATGCAAAATTAATAGTTATCCTATGAATTCATATCTAACTAACAATGTATCCATTCATATTTTCATTATTTTATGTTCCTAATATTCTTTTACCTGAGTTATCCTTTTGCTTCTTTTTAATTACTACTTTAATTATAGCTTTCAACTGTAATTCAACATCTTCATATTCACATTCTAAGGAAGACTCAGATTCTAATTCAAAAACACTAATATAATTTTCAATTCTAGAAATAATATCTATGTTAAAAATGGTTCTAAAAATAAGACTTACATAGATGAAAACCTCTGTACTTACTCCCTTTGACATATTAAAACATACAGATACATGCAAATTCTGTGGTGTTGCCCATGGCATATAGTATACATCAAATGCAAGAGGTAACTGAAAATATCTGGCTGTATGTCAGCTGCCATCAAGAGAACACTTTCACTGCTTTGATGAACAAACAACATCTTGAAGTAGTTGGAAAAAGAGGCAAGGACGGATTTGTGTGCCTTAAAGTACACATCACTAATAGCAACTGTGCAGTGACACAGGAAACCAAACTCCCTCTGAGCATTAAGCTGCTGTAGAAGAATAAGTCCATGGTTGGCCAAATCAATCTTTTAAAATATTAAATAAAGACGAAATCTCTCTGGATAATTGTGAGAACATTACTGCTTCCCTGCCCAGAAAAAACAGCGTCCAGAAAGGTGGGATCAAAATTCGAAAGCGTCTTCCACCCCAGGAAAAAAACACAGAACATCTTCCTAGAGGCTGTCCCTCCCCTTTGGAGAGAGAACCCCATGGCATATAGTATTACAATTGAAAAAAAAATATTGATTCTTGACTAGTACTAGTTACTGAAACTATAGCTCATTTCAATTTAATCTTTAAAAGACAATGAAAATCTTAATGAATTTGTAAATGTTACAACTACCACTAATATCTTATATGAATATTTCCTTTTTAGGTAAATAGGAAAATAAAGATGAAGAACTGTTGGATGCAACAGCAAAAGATAATATGAAAAAAGAGAAATGCTTAGAGCTGCCTTGGCAGAAAAAAAATCCATATCTCAGCTGTGTATCTAGAAACTGTATGGTTATTACAAGAGCATTCTGGAATTTACCTACATATTAATAACTTGAGATCTGATACGTAACACTGTATCAGGAATGAAGGGATGAAGAAAGGATAAAAGAAGATGATGGGAGGAAAAAAAGAATTTGCCTCATTTTATGACTTTTTGCCACAGTTGTTAAATGAATAATTGCATTTGTTAAGTTAGTAACGTGGTTGCTAAGTGAATCTGGCTTCCCCATTGACTTTGCTTGTCAGAAGGTCACAAAAGCTGACCACAATGGCGGGACACTGCAACCATCATAAATATAAACCAGTTGCCAACCATCTGAATTTTGATCATGTGACCATGGGGATGCTGCAACGGTTGTATGAAAAATGGTCATGTCACTTTTTTCAGTGCCGTTGTAACTTTGGTCACTAAATGTACTGTTCTAAGTCGAGGACTACCTGTATACACATGAAAACCTTAGCAAATGAGATTTTTATCTGTATTTTATCTCCCCCAGCAACAGACACAAATCTATTTTGCTCCCCTGTACAGCAAAAATACCAACCACTAATGCAGTGGTTCTCAACCTTTTTAATGCCGCGACCCCCAACTGGTCGTAAGTCGAGGACTAAACCGGTCATACGTCGAGGACTAAACCGGTCGTAAGTCGAGGACTACCCAACCGGTCGTAAGTCGAGGACTTTCCCTGCCGGGGAGTGCTGCGCATGCGTGGTTCCGCCCCCTGCGCCGGCCGAGGCATAGCTGGCAAGCGGCAGAGATGGAGCAGGCCGACCACCAGCTGGCCCAGCCCAAGGGAGGTAAGGCACCTGCCGGAAAAGGGAAAAAAATGGCGGACAGTCTTGCTTGGCGACCCCCGTGAAATGGTCGATCGACCCCAAATGGGGTCGCGACCCATAGGTTGAGAACCGCTGCACTAATGTAAGAATATCCAACAATTACAACATTTCCAATAACTAAGTTATGCAGAAAACAGTATTTTTGCCTGTAGGTGACAATTAATAGTAACTGCTTTTTAAAATTCATATTGTTTTTTTTCATGATGGCAAAAGGGAAATAGTTTGCCCTTGTCTTCTTATGAGATTCCACACACGCCCTCAAATTCCTAGATTAGACTATATCTCTGCTATTGTCTAGTGGTCTCCATTAACAAGGATCCAACTCTTCAGCTTAACTTTTCACGATTACACCAGACAAAATGTATCTTCCAATGAAGTTGTGGCTATTGAGAACAGCATGGGAAATATCTTTTTCTCCCCTCCCCACATATTATAGATAGGTTTACAAAATTCTGAGCCTGTGTTGATGAAAGAAACAAAGTAGGATAAGGATTTTTAAAAATGTAAATATTTTATTAAAGATAACTGTGGGGAAAAAAACATTATAATTAGGATGGAAATGCTGAAGACTGATGTTGCATCCCCAACTCTTTATTTCATGCAGAATTCTCAGTCCTGGGTTGCAAAATTCTAGACAACCACTGGATAGAAGCAAAGAGACATACTACCACTTTATACTCACTAACAGTCACCCAAATTTTTTCAATTAAGATTATAATCCTACTTTATGAAAGTGAAAAGATAATATTCCCCAAAATAAAATTAAGTTTCACTTAACTATCAAGAGCCTGGAATATGCCTTCAATTCAGGGGGAACAATTCAGAAATGTGAAGGCAATGCAGTTAACTCAAGGTTCGTTCCACAAACAGAAATCACAACATCTATCTCAAGCTGATGCTACCCTAAAGTATCTTGATGGCAGGGGATAGACTCAAGTAAGGCTCAATAACATACTCCTTACCAGTCATCTGCAATATTGGAATTCAACATTATGGAAGCACAAGCACTAGAACACAGTCAAACTAGAGTCTTGGACTTTAAGAGAGCTAATTTCAATAAACTTAGAGAGGGCTTGGGAAGGATTCCATGGATGAGAATCCTCCAGGGGAAAACAACTCAAGATGCTTGGGAAATTTTGAAAAGTGAGATAATAAAAGCCCAGTCTAGCACAATACCAACAAAGAGGAAAAATAACAGCTCTCAAAAGAAACCAGCATGGCTGCACAATGAACTCTCTGATAAATTGAAAGATAAAAAGGACAAGTATAAAAAGTGGAAAGAGGGACACATAACTAAGTCAGAATATCAGCAAAGAGCCCGAGCCTGCAAAGATGAAGTGAGGAAAGCTAAGGCTCAAAATCAACTAAGGCTTGAAACCAAAGTCAAAAATAACAAAAAAAACATCTTTCAACATGTAAAAACTAAGAAAAAAGTGAAGGAAACGATTGGTCCATTAGTGGGTGAAAGTGGCAAGAAGGTGACAAGCAACAGGGAGAAAGCAGAACTATTTAACTCGTTTTTCGCATCTGTCGTTACACAAAGGGAAAAAGCAGACCAACCTATCAAAAATAGTGCCATAAAAAACAGAACAGAAACACAAGTTAAGATAGGCAAGAAAATGGTAAGTGAGCACATGTCCAGCCTAGACGAGTTCAAATCACCAGGACCAGATGGATTACATCCCAAGGTTCTCAAGGAACTGGCAGATGTCATCTCAGAACTACTGAACTGCATTTTTCAAAGATCCTGGAGCACTGGGGAACTACCAGAGGACTGGAAAAGAGCTGATGTAGTTCCCATTTTCAAAAAAGGGAAAAAAATGGATCCAGGAAATTACAGACCTATCAGCCTGACCTCAATACCTGGGAAGATTCTGGAAAAGTTAATCAAACAACGAATCAGCGAATACCTACAGGCAAACAAAGTCATTACTAAAAGCCAACACGGGTTTGTCAAAAACAGATCATGCCAGACAAACCTTATTGCATTCTTTGACCAAGTGACAAAATTAGTGGACCAGAGGAATGCTGTGGATATAATTTACTTGGACATTTGACAAAGGCATTTGACAAAGCAGATCACAAACTACTACTTGATAAGATAGAAAAATGCGGGTTAGACAGCATCACCACCAGATGGATTCGTAGCTGGCTGACCGGCCGTACTCAGCGTATGGTCCTCAATGGAACCGCATATACATGGAGGGAAGTGCGCAGTGGGGTGCCCCAGGGCTCTGTTCTGGGCCCAATGCTCTTCAACATCTTCATCAATGATTTGGACGAGGGGATAGATGGGGAACTCATCAAATTTGCAGACGACACCAAGCTGGCAGGAATAGCCAACACTCCAGAAGACAGGCTTAGGATACAGGAGATTCTGGACAGACTTGAACACTGGGCGCTATCTAACAAAATGAAATTCAATGGTGAAAAAAGTAAGGTTCTACATTTCGGCAAGAAAAACCAAATGTATAGGTAAAGTATAGGGCAGGCATGTGAAACTCGCGACGTCACGCAACGTATCAGAGCTTTTTCTCCATTGCCGGCAATGGGGTGGGCACGGTTTTGGGATGACGCATCCGGCTTGCGGGCGGGCAGTTTGACATCCCTGGTATAGGGGGTACCTTGCTTAATAGTAGTAACTGTGAGAGGGATCTCGGAGTCCTAGTGGACAATCATTTAAAAATGAGCCAGCAGTGTGCTGCAGCTGCCAAAAAAGCCAACACAGTGTTAGGCTGCATTAATAGAGGGATAGAATCAAGATCGTGTGAAGTATTAATACCACTTTACAATGCTTTGGTAAGGCCACACTTGGAATACTGCATCCAGTTTTGGTCACCACGATGTAAAAAAGATGTTGAGACTCTAGAAAGAGTACAGAGAAGAGCAACAAAGATGATTAGGGGACTGGAGGTTAAAACATATAAGGAAAGGTTGATGGAATTGGGTATGTCTAGTTTAATGAAGAGAAGGATGAGGGGGGACATGATAGCAGTGTTCCAATATCTCAGGGGCTGCCACAGAGAAGA
>NW_015386654.1:112553-121002 GCF_001527695.2 Protobothrops mucrosquamatus | reverse complement strand
TTCCAAAGCGCCTGAAGGCAGGACAAGAAGCAACGGATGGAAACTAATCAAGGAGAGAAGCAACCTAGAACTAAGGAGAAACTTCCTGACAGTTAGAACAATTAACCAGTGGAACAACCTGCCTCCAGAAGCGGTGAATGCTCCAACACTGGAAGTTTTTAAGAAGAAACTGGACAGCCATTTGTCCAAAATGGTATAGTTTTAACTGCCTGAGCAGGGGGTTGGACTTGATGACCTCCAAGGTCCCTTCCAACTTGATGATGATGAAGATGATTAATAATAATTATTTTAAATTGTTTAAGGTGAAACATACTATAAAACGTATACATATCCTTTATATATTAAATGGCTACTCATTTAGAACCTTAAATATCTCCAAAAAGAGGTGCTAAATTGGGAAAAAAGCATCAAGACAGTTCCTAATTACCCATGTACAAATGGGCAGAAAGGTCAAGACAGTTTGTTTTCAACTTTCAGATAAGGAAATGGATCAAATTTTCTTCAACCATGTTTAACTAAACAAACTTCATTTTTCACTATTGGGCCATTTCCTCTCTTATGTCTTAAGTTACAAAGAATACCAATGATTTCTTTGGACCAGAGAATCCTAAAGACAAATTGGATGAATAAGAGGCAACATAATTTTCAGAATTAAGACCTCTGACTAGAATCTCAAAACATTCAGGTATCTTCCCTCGCATAAGAAATCATATGTCAAGAGGTATAGACTTCTTTGAACACTAATGCATATACAATGTGGACAAACTTTCATTCATTATCAGGTATTAGAATAAAAATAAGTCCTATTTAAATCATCTTTCTGGCATGTCTCTTTTTTGACATTAGACCTCATCCTCAAAGAGTTCCATTGAGAAGTAAAGTTCATAGCTTATAAATGGTGAGTCATGTTTGAAGCTTGGCTTTGTTGCTTTTTTTGTTGCCTAAATATTCCAAACTTCTAAATTTTGGCCAGTAGCACTTCAGTACATACAAGAAATGACTCAGAAATACAAAGTGGTTTCCAAAAACAGCATATAAATGACTCTGAGATGACTATTTTCTTTCAGAGAAAAATAATTTTCCTGTAAATAATCTACATTCAAGTATAAAATGAATATAGTATAATGTCATTATATTATTATAAATGCTTGTTGAAATTACCAGAATTTCAGCCTGAGCACAATTACTAAGGAATAGGTGCTAGTAAATTTCTTAGAGGTTACATTCAGTGGTGGGATTCAGCCAGTTCACAACACTTCTGCAGAACCGGTAGCTAATTTTTTGTTGCCCAGGCCCAGAATGGACTTCCGGAAGCGGCATCCACACAGAGAACTGGTTGTTCACATATTTGAATCCCACCACTGGTTACATTGTGGGAGACAAACCGGCATCTCCAGATGTTTTAAATAATTTCTATAAATTCCAGACATTAGGTCTATTGATCAGATTAGGGGAGTTGTAAAAGATCTGGTGAACACCAAGTGCCTAGGTCTGAAACTATATCTTTTGAAAAATGCCAACCTCATAATTTCTTTAAACTTTATTTAAAACTACCAGCTATTAAATTTACTAAGCTTAGACAAAGCTATTGTATAATAAATAAAATAAAAGGAATAGATTCATACACAGGATTTACACTGGATCTGCAGATTTCCCCTCACTTCACTTCTAAATAGTCTGGAGGAAAACCTAAATAGAATTGAGTTTCATTTTCACAAAACTTGTTAGCACCTATTGGCAGGTCCAACAGCCCCAAGTACAAAGAACTGAAGATGGTTAACCTTTTATCCCACAAAACTGGGACTCATTTTGTTCTACTTGGACAGAAGTTAATTGAGCTAAATTCCTGCCTGAAAGCTTCTCCTAATTATTATTGATTTTTGAAGGTTACCAGGATCAGATTAAAATTGCAGACATACTTTTTAAAAATTATTTTGACTTGCTGTTTCTAAGTCTTTTAAAAGAAATTCTCTGCTTAATCAAAATCCTCTTATTTAGCCTCCAGCTAACTCATGGTGAAGGGAAAAGCCTGCAATCCAAAGGAAAAACATGATGATCATTACTAATAACTAAGGCTGTGCAGTGCTTCAGATTTTAAACACGTGGAAACAGTTTAAACATCTGTCTCCAACTCCCTGTATATTTTCTAGGGATTGCTTGGCTGTGTCATTTAACACAAACGCAAGAAAAGATGCATTTGGTCTTAAAGAATTGCAGACAGGGTCTACATAACTCAATATCCCAACTTATATACAGACATATTGTGTTGTAGTTTTCGTCTGATAAAATCTGATGTCACAATAACAGGCTTCTCTCCATGACTCTGGCTTTTCTGCCTATTTCCAACCCCTATAATTCTTAAAATCTGCTTTGGAGGATTTGAGGCCCTTCAGGGCAGTTTTTCAAAGTATGTTGAGGCAGTTTCAGGAGATAAAGAAAGATGCCTGGTTCGGAATGCAGAATAATTCTGTGGTGCAAATATTTCTCTTGGATTTCACTCTTTATATCTATTTTGTCCTGCTTTTCATTTAGAGATTATAACATAAGATTCCTAGCTAGTCTTCATTTATGCAAGTTGTGCCACAATTCAAGAGCTGATTTTGTAGGTAGTTTTAAAAGAAATTTAGTATTTATGAAGTCACCATAGAAAATAACTGAATCCACCAAAATGGTAAAAGTTATAGGATTTTTAATGGCCATTAGATTAAAACTGTAACCGCTCTTCTGTAACTGTTCCCCGTCAATTTGCAACCTAGGAAGGAGGGGAGAGAAACAAATTTAATACCTGAATATGTGAAAATATTTTTGGGAAGAAAAACGTTGCAATCAGTTATCCAGTTAAAAAGTAGGAAAGCTCCAAAACACCATGCTATTGTACAATACTTGAAATAATTTAGCCTAAAAATCATACTAGAAAACATTTGCATGTACACATATATCGTAGATCTTTCTGAATAATAACAAAGGGAAATTTTATTGGAAAAAAAATCAAGGAAAATGTGAAGGAAAATATATCACCCTAATGAATTCAACCAAATTTCATTGCTTAGGATGCACAATGTGCATTTTGCAAATGCACACATGGCCTCTAAATCCCATTTATGTAGCCTCCAGAGCCTTCTTGGTCTGCAACTGCCAAACACTGGCAACATGGTATCCCATTATTCTAAACAGGAAACACACACATACACACACAAATATAAATACTAAAACAGCTTTACTTTTTAAAAAAAAGAAAACTCAAACAAAAGAAGATGTACAGAAAATCTTGGAGCACATCATGTAGCATTGCCTTACTCATTTTGCATAATTGAAACACTAAGTATGATACCTGGCACTAAAAGGAGCCCATGTATATCAAGGATCTGGGTAGATAGTGCTCAGAAATATCTCTACAGAAAAGTGATGCTGAAGACTGATTTGTTTTCTTTGCAGCTTCCTCATGGCTTCCTCAGAGCATAAAGCTTGGCAAAAACCAAGGGAGATGTCAGTGTGACAACTATGGACTCTTTATTGGAGACTTGGGACCTATTACATTCCAGCATATCAGGGGGGAAATAAGAAGGCAGGAAACAGAACTGTTGTCTGTTGCCGCTTTTCCCCTTAAGAAATATTTCCACATAAGAACTGCAAAACTCTATTTTATGTTGGCTGGAGTCCTTAATCAGAGTGTATTACCATGGAGCTTGGAATAGTTACAGATTCCACTTGTGTGGAACTAAACCAAACTAAGAAACCAATACAGAGCATCGCAATGAGTTAGAGTGATTGAATGTTGGGAAAACAAATCCAACAAAATGCTGGTGTTTTTACAATATGAAGAAGAACAAATGAAAAATCAGAAAGGAGCTTTAGAAAATATATTCTGAAAAACCACATCCAACAGTTTTTACATCTTTCAATGACTGCGCTACTAATTGCTCTCACTTTACTGATAAGAAATCAAGGGTGGGCTGAGTATCCTGAGGTGAAAAACAAAGGATAAAATTCACAATGGTGAATATCTTTCCAAATGGCGTGTGCTCCTTGTCTGTCTGTCTGTCTATCTATCATATTTCTAAACAACACATTTCTCTCAAAGAGGGGCTCTGGGTGGTGTACAATATAATATAACCAATAAATAAAACAACATATGAGAAATAACATTAAAATTAGGGTTAAATTTTTTAAAATTATAATAATAATAATAATAATAGTAAAGTTGGAAGGGACCTTGAAGGTCATCTAATTAAACATGAAAAGGGGAATCTGAAAAATGGCCATTTAACATTAGATTATTATATGGGGGGGGGCTCTCAAGAAACTAGCCAGCCTTATGGTTGCAGAGTCCTCTGTGGTCCCCCATGCCAGGCCTCAGAGCCAAGTTGTGACCCTTTCCCAATAACCTGCTATATACAGCATAGCAGTCTATTTAAAATTGGGCTCTAATATTCAAAGCAGGAGGTCTTCAACCCATTCCTTTTTCAGAAAACAATGTATAAAACAATGTAAGGGAAAAAGTTTGCTCAGCCATTCTGCATCTATGGAACCTTCAATTAATTCTATTCAAGATGAGATTCCTGGTTCATCTTAAAGAAGAAAAAGAACACCAATTTCTCTTCAAAAAAACAACCCATTTTTACAAAAGTGAAGGTAGCTTGTCATGGGCCCCCGATCGCTTGCAAGCATGCAGATGATAAAAATAGCTAGATAGATGCAAATACCTAATTATGAACTGCTCCGTAACTGTTGCCCTATACTGGTGTACAACTTGCATATAAAAGAAGAATTTTCCTCTTGGTCTTCTCTTACAGGAATAAAATCACTGGATGATAAAATATTTTATTTTGGATACCAATGAAATTTTCAAGATATCACAATGCCTATTCAAGCAAAATTTAAGCTTAGCTTTTAAAATTTTAAAATAAAATTAATATACATTTTATGAAGCCTTTTCCATGGATTGCCAGAACAGCATCTGTACAGGTTTTATATAAGTCTGGTTAATGATTACCAATTAACATTTGATATTATGAAATGAATTCAGATTATGTCTGTTCTGCATATATATGTAGATATTCCTCATCCAATTCTAATAAAGGAGAAGCTTTTTGATGCATTAATTTTACTGTATATTAAAGACAGACTACAAGGTGCTGTTTCTAAGTATCTACAATTTAATAAAAATTATTATAATCACATTGAATAGAAAATGAAGCTTCTATCATATAATAAGGTATTTCATGATTTTTTCCTCCCAGATTTCAACACTAATGAGAATTTTTAAGAGACTCTACATTTACATGTCTAACACATAACACTAGTTAGAAGATACACATCATATGGATTCATTAGGCAAAATCCAAAGAAAAAAAAAGCTTATGTGTTGCACTGAAAGCTATTATTATTTGAAATGTTTTCTGCCATCATTTTAAAAAAGAGAATTACATTGTTGTTATTATACTTATCAATACAGGTAGTCCTCGACTTAAGAGAATTGAATCCAAAATTTCTATTGCTAAAAGAAATATTTGTTAAGTGAATTTTGCCCCATTTTATGACCTTTTTTCCACAGTTGTTAAATGAATCACTGCAGTTGTTAAGTTGGTAACACTGTTGTTAAGTGAATCTGGCTTTCCCATTGACTTTGCTTGTCAGCAGGTCGCAAAAGGTGATCATATAACCCTGGGACACTGCAATCATTATAATCAGTTGACAAGCATCTGAATTTTGATCATGTGATCCTGGGGATGCTGCAATGGTCGTGTGAAAAAATTGTCATAAGTCACATTCTTCAGTGCTATTGTAACTTTGAACAGTCAGTAAATGAACTATTGTAAGTTGAGTTGAACCTTTGATTTAACAATTTAGTTTTGAAAGCTCAAACCAAGTAAAAACCAAAGCCTCTGATAAATATTACCTAATTAAGAGAAATGATTTAAAATTATTGATTTTATGGATTTTAAACAGGAAATGTCATCTTTTAATCACTGCTCCCAAGGACATAATTTAAAAATATTTCCTATAGATGATATCCAGCATAATCTATCTTCCTGTAAGGGAGCAAGCTTCTCTTTATCCTCTCTTGTTTATTATTTTCTATTTGTATTACTATTACTATTACAATATGACAAATACCTCTATTTTGTTCTAAAAGAAAGGCACCATGTCTGCATGATGGTGGACGCTGCCCTTTAGCTCCGCGCAAATGGAGTGGAAGAAGGGTAGAGGGGGGGCTTCGGAGACCCCCGAAGGAGCCAGAGGAGAGACCCCCGAGGAGCCAGAGGATCTGCCCCCTCCCTGGTGAGTTTTCCGGGAGGGGGAGAAGATAGCCGCGGGCCGCTCGCCGTTTTCCTTCTCGGCGGCCCCGGCTTTCCCAGCGGCCTCGGCTCCGGCTGCGGCGGCGGCGGCGGCGGCCTGGCGGCCTCAGCGGCCTCGATTCCGCCCTTTCATCGGCCCGGCCTCGGCTTCGGCGGCCTCGGCCTCGGNTTCCTCATCAGGCCCAGGACACAACAGTCTCCATTTACAATTATTTTAGCAGTCTGTTTACAATAAATTGTTTGAATTGCATTTATAAAGTTTTTTCCAAAGTCCATTTCTGCAAGCTGCTGAAACATAAATTGCTAGTTTACGTTGTCAAATGCTTTCTCTGCATCAAGGAATATTAAAGCCATCTGTTTCCCCGGATGAATTTCATAATACTCTAACACATCAAGGATCATTCTTAGATTATTTTTTATCTCTCTTTTAGGTAAGAAACCATTTTGATCTGTGTGTATAAATTCAATCAAAAATTTCTTTATTCTTTCTGCCATTATTGAAGCAAAAATTTTGTAGTCTACATTTAATAATGATATTGGTCTGTAATTTTTATTTGTGTCAAATCAAAGTCTTCTTTAGGTATTAAAGTAATATTGGCTTCAGTCCATGTATTTGGTATTTTAGCCTCCAGGAGAATTTCATTACACAATTCTTTCAAAATCGGACTTAATACATCTTGTAGTGATATATAGAATTCTGCAGGTAATCCATCTGGGCCTGGAGTCTTATTCTTCTTTTGCTTTTTTATGGCCTCTATAATCTCCATCGTTGATATTTTGCCATTTAATATGTTTCGGATATTCTCCGGAATTTTTGATAAGTCTCCTTTTTTTAAGTACTGTTGTATTTTTTCTTTTGGAATTTCCTCTGCCTTGTAGAGTGTCTCATAGTAATTGTTAATGATTTTTTTAATTGAATCATTTTGAAACTGTAATTTTCCTTTTGGATCTTGCAGCTTAGTTATCAATTTTTTCTCTTTTTCTTTTTTTAGTCTATATGCTAACCATCTCCCCAGCTTATTGGCATTTTCAAAGAAATTCTGTTTAGTCCTTTTAATCTGTTGAGCCATTATTTCCATCTCGGCTAAATTTAATTTATGCTTTATTATCTCCATTTGTTTCTTAAGTATTTTCTTTTGTGAATCTATTTGTAATTCTGATTCTAGCTTTCTGAGCTCTTCCTTCAACTTTAACTGTAGTTGTTTCTTTTTTTATTCTTTTTAGTGATATAAGTTATAGCCAACCCTCTGAAATATGCTTTAGTCATTTTGAAGTGATGTTTCTTCTTTCTTGTTTATTTTGAAGAAAAATTCCATTTCCCTTGTCGCTAGTTGTAAGAATTCTTTTTCTTTCAATATAGATTTATTCAAGGACCATCTTGATTTTTTCTTAGTTCCTTTCCAAGTCATTTTTATTGGGTTATGGTCTGCCCAAACATTAGTTTCTATCTCAACTTCTTGTATCATCATTTTCAATCCCAAAGATGTCCATATCATATCGATTCTAGACCATGATTTATGCCTATTTCAATAAAATGTGTATTGCAATTTCTTTGGGTTTTTTCTCTCTCCATATATCTTGAATGCAGAGTTCTTCTATCATTTTTAAAAATGTTTTAGGTAATATATTTCCTTCTTTTCTCCCTTGTTTGGTGCTTTTATAGTCCAAAGTTCCATCTACTATTGCATTAAAATCTCCCATTATACAAAGATTTTGATAGTTTAAATTTAATATATTTTTATACAGTTTTTGATAGAATTGCTCTTGTTTATCATTAGGTGCGTATATTGCTACCCTCAATATCTGTTTTTGATCCATCATTATTTCTACCATTAATATTCTCCCCTCTTTATCTGCATAAATTTGTTTGGGGTTCATCTTTTCTTTAATATATAAAGCTATTCCTCTTTTCTTCTGAGGTGCTCCGGTCCTCAGGCTCCTACTCGGTCTCCAGGCTCCTACTCGGTCTCCAGGAGATCCAGACCCTCCGGCCCGGGACTATCGGCTGGTGTTATGTAACGCCAGGTCCGTGGTAAATAAAGCCCCCCTCATCCAAGATCTTATTTTGGAGGGGGGTGCGGACCTGGCGGGTATTACCGAGACCTGGTTGGGCGTCGAGGGAGGAGTCCCTCTCGTAGACATCTGCCCAC
>NW_015386654.1:78994-109468 GCF_001527695.2 Protobothrops mucrosquamatus | reverse complement strand
TTTTTTTGTACAATGTTTTAATATGCTGTGAGCCGCCCTGAGTCCCATGGGGAGAAGGGCGGCATATAAATTTAAATATAAATAAATAAATAAATAAATAAATAAAAGGTAAGATGTTATGCTTTATTGGTATATTTTTGTATATACATCAGAATTTTCAGCATTTTTAAAATTAAACTACAGCAAGTTTTTAATTATATTTAGAGTAGAATAAAATAACAGACTTGGAAGGGACCTTGGAGGTCTTCTAGTCCAACTCCCTGCTTAGGCAGGAAACCCTATACCAGGGGTCCCCAACCCCCGGTCCGTGGACGAATACCGGGTCGCAGCATACCAGCAACCTGTCCGAAGAAACAAGCAAAGCCCCATCTGCGGGATGTAGACAGCATACAAAATCATGCACCCTCCGGTCCACAGAAAAACCTCTCTCCACGGAACCGGTCCCTGGTGCCCAAAAGGTTGGGGACCTCTGCCCTATACCATTTCAGACAAATGGTTGTCTAATCTGTTCTTTAAAAATTCCAATGTTGGAGCATTCACAACTTCTGGAGGCAGGTTTTTCCACTGATTAATTGTTCTGTCAGGAAATTTCTCCTTAGTTCTAGGTTGCTTCTGTCCTTGATTAGTTTCCATCCATTGCTTCTTGACCTGCCCTCAGGTGCTTTGGAGAATAGCTTGACTCCCTCTTTTTTGTGGTAACCCCTGAGATATTGGAACACTGCTGTCATGACACCCCTAGTCCTTCTTTTCATTAAACTAGACATACCCAATTCCAGCATTCTTTACATGTTTTATCCTCCAGTTACCTGATCATCTTTGTTGCTCTTCTCTGCATTCTTTCTAGAGTCTCAACATCTTTTTTATATCGTGATGACCAAAACTGGATGCAATATTCCAAGTGTGGCCTTACCAAGACATTATAAAGTGGTATTAACACTTCAAATGATCTTGATTCTATCCCTCTGTTAATGCAGCCTAGAACTGTGTTGGCTTTTTTGGCAGCTGCAGCACACTGCTGGCTCATATTTAAGTGATTGTCCACTAGGATTCCAAGATCCCTCTCACAGTTACTACTGTTAAGTGAGGTACCACCTATACTGTGCCTGTGCATTTGGGTTTTCTTGCCTAAATGTAGAACCTTGCTTTTTTCAGCACCGAATTTCATTTTTTTTGTATCTATAGATACATATTTGTACCTATGGAAATAACACCTGCCTACCAATATGATGTGGACAATTATGGGTGATGAAAATTTCTCTTCCTGAAAAAATTACAGTATGTAGGTTAAAAATCATTAAGGTCTCAATCTGAAGAAGCTGAAAAACAGTTTTGAGTCCAATTTCATATAGGTTTCTATATACTACCAAAAAGAAGAACACTGTAGTTAATGAAGTGTCCATAAAACATCTTATGTACATAAAACTGATACTGAGTAACTAATTAGGTAAATATGTCAATCAGACGAACTGCTGGCCATCTTACATGTTACATGACAAAATTTGGCCCCACTTTAGGAAATTGAGTCATTTGAATCTGAAAGTAAAAGTTTTAAATAAAATTGGACAGAGTAGCCATAGGACAGTGATGGCGAACCTTTTAGAGACCGAGTGCCCAAACTGCAACCCAAAACCCATTTATGCATCGTCGGGTGCCGGGTGGGTGTGGCCATTGGGTGGGCGTGGCTGCGGTGGTAACGGCAGACTGGGTGGGACTAAAAAGTTCAATCAATCAATTCCAACTTTGCAAGATCTTTTTTTCCCACAAGAAGTTGAAATTGACTGATTGATTGAACCTTTTTTTTTTTTTTGCACATGGAGGCAGAGGCTTAAAGCGAAAAGGTTTTATAAAACCCAGCTGAAGGCCTAGGACTGGGGCGACAGCACGCGTGCCCACAGAGAGGACTCTGAGTGCCGCCTCTGGCACCCGTGCCATAGGTTCGCCACCACTGCCATAGGATTAGCAGTTCAAGGGGGTTATAATAAAAGATGTCTGTTGGTCCCAATGATTCCTTTACAAAACATAGCTTAACATGATACATGAATAGAGATGTTTATATTTTGTGCACATAGAAAAAAGAATCCTCAAAATAATTCACCCACTGTATTTTCAATTATCCATTAGCATATATTGTTTAATAAATTCTTAAACCATCATTTAATTTTTTTTCAAAGTAAGTAAGGGTAAAAACAAATTTAAAGAATATCTGTGAGGTCTATAGACAATGGCTTCAGTGTCATTAATTAATACAAGAAAGAAACAAAGCATTGTAGCCATAAGTGAAAATTGTAGAAATATTAATGGATTACATTGTATGTGTACTGTATTCCTTAATATCATACATAGCATTTAACATAAATCAGCCTAAATCTGTTCATATTACTGCATTTTTATAAGCTCACATGCTTTGGTATGTAAGTTTTGGAAAAAAAACTAGTACAATTCTTAAAAAGTTGTTTTTAGGCATTTTGCAATGTGGAAAAATGAGGGAAAAATCACAAAAAGTGGTTTTAAATAAGATGGGTGTGCAATTTTGCAACAAAGAAAGTACACAAGTGCCTTTTTGTGCTTTAAGTCTATACCTAAAAATGCACTGACATATCATTCAAAAAGACTTTTGGGAATCCAGGAAAAGTAATACCTTTCTGTCAAGCCTTAATGGCAATCCCAGAATTACTTTTGTGTGGGTGTGTACCTTTAAGTTAATGTTGACTCCTGGTGGCCACCTGGACAAGTCCCTTCAGGTTTCTTGACAAAATTTCAGAAATGGTTTTCCATTGCTTACTTTCTAGGGCTGAGAGAGAGTGACCAGATTAAGGTCACCCAGTTGGCTTTGAGCCTAAGGCAGGACTAGAACTCATAATGTCCCCATTTCTAGCCTGGCGCTTTAACCACACCAAACTGACTTACTACCCTATAAAATATCCAACTCTTTTAAAAGTATCTACCCATTGTATTTCCAAAATAAATTTGCCTTTCATTTTTAGTTTTTCTAGAATAGTCCCTGTGTAAATAAAAGCTTCCTGATAACCTTGCAAACATGTAACTCATATTCCAATACATAAATTGGAAAATATACACAACACCTGATTTCAATCTAATATTAGTTAACTCTACAATTTATCTGAATTATATTTATCTGTCCTCCCCAGTTGACATGCAATATGCAATGTTAGACATAAATGAGCTTAGTGAGAAAACAAGTGGCAGATCTTGTTTGCTTTTATGTTGTTAAGCAACTGGAGCTTTATCAGGTTCCTTCAGCTAATTAATTACCCATCCTGCCTTAGTGGAAAGTAAGATCCCCAAATAGCTTTAAGCTCTCCACAAAGTCTTTACATGTTACTATCAACAGACACAGCTCTGTCAGATATAGTAATTCCAAGGGAGCAAATCTCAATTAAGAATTCTATCCACATTTCTGCTCTGCTTCTACATTTGAAAGAAACATACTTTACAGGACAAAGGAAGCCAGGCCTTCCTGAAGGAAGAAACCTGTAAACATATCTGAAAAACAAAGTAATACATTCAATATATCACAGTGAAAATACAAAAGAGGACTTTCTACACTATACTCACTGTGGCTTATCTGTTACGTCTAATCACAGCCACAATATAGGACAGTGGTTCTCAACCTTTTTAATGCCGCAACCCCAACCGGTCGTAAGTCGAGGACTAAACCGGTCGTAAGTCGAGGACTAAACCGGTCGTAAGTCGAGGACTACCCAACCAGTCGTAAAGTCGAGGACTTTCCCTGCCCGGGAGCGCCGCGCATGCGTGGTTCCGCCCCCTGCGCCGGCCGAGGCATAGCTGGCAAGCGGCAGAGACGGAGCAGGCCGACCACCAGCTGGCCCAGCCCAAGGGAGGTAAGGCACCCGCTGGAAAAGGGGAAAAAAAATGGCGGACAAAAAAATGGCGGACAGCCTTGCTTGGCGACCCCCGTGAAATGGTCGATCGACCCCAAATGGGGTCCCGACCCACAGGTTGAGAACCACTGATATAGGACATAAACAAAATTCACATTTAGCTACTGCCCAGAGTCAACACAATATTAAATAGGTCATGGGTCTGACAACTTTTTATTAATATTTACAAATTTGTTCTCATTTAATATTGAAAGCTTTACTCTTTCATAATAAGTAGAGCAAAAGCAGAGATTTTATTGGTTTGTGTACTTGATTCCACTTGAGATAAAATGTTTAAGTGCTTACCTACACTTTCTTTTTAAGAATACAGCAGGTGACATGTAGTATTTTGTAATATTAGGGTTTAATTTCCAAGTGTACAATTCAAAATGTCTATCATATTTTGAGATCAGCCATCACTTTCAAAATATTATATATTAAAAACGATTCATTTTTGTTCTGAGTTTGAACCTTCAAGGAAATTGATTTCTTATTTCTGGCACTAATATAGATATAAATCCCCAAGTTGCTAGCAAAAGAGACAGAATCTCACTGAAATATAGGTAGTTGCATAATATATAAAATAATGAATTTGGTAGACTAAGCTTGTCCAGTCTACCATTTCTTCAATCTCTGCTTATTTATTATAGAAAGATCAAGTTGTGATTTCATTCAGCTCAAACCTAAATCTCATAATAACATTAAAGCTCTTCTAAATTGCAACCTCCTTGCAATTTTTCAAAAGTATGTTAATAAATATATATATCATTTGGCTAATCCACCTTCTTAACCTACCTAAGAGTCATGGTGGCACAGTGGCTAGAATGCAGTATTGCAGGCTGACTCTGCCTATTGCCAGTTCGATCCTGACCGGTTCAAGTTTGACTCAGCCTTCCATCCTTCCGAAGTTGGTAAAATGAGGACCCATATTGTTGGGGGACAATATATTAACTCTGCAAACTGCTTAGAGAGGGCTATAAAGCACTATGAAGCGGTATATAAGTCTAAGTGCTATTGCTTCTGTAAACTGATGTCTTCTAGGTGCAGTTGAGCTAATACTTTTTACTTTCCAATAATATTGAAATGATGGTCAAACTGAAAGGGGTAACACTGTTTAGGATTCTAAATCTGCTGTACGTGACAACCGTCTGAAAAACTTTTAATATCCTCTCTACCATCCCTCAACTTCTGATCTGCTTAGAAGGAATGCTTATAGGTCAGGGGTGTCAAACTGCCGGCCTATGGGCCGGATTCGTCATGGCGAAACCGCGCCCATCCCATTGCTGGCAATAAAAAAAAAAGTCACGATACGTCATGACACATCACGTGACATTGCAAGTTTGACACCCATTATAGGTAATCTTCAACTTACAATGGCAACCAATGCTGTTGTAAAGCATGACATTATGTGACCACATCACTTAGCAACAGCAATTCCTTTAGTATGATTAAAAGACTGTGTGGATTGTTATGTAAGGACCACATGTGACCTTTTGACTTCCTATCAGGTTTCCTATTAACTTTGTGTGATGACCCAAGGCACAGCACCGAAGCAATACAATCAGCTGGCAATTCAAACCGCCCTTTAATTGCTCCAAATTTTTCCCAAATGCTGGCAAGCCTCCAAACACAGAAAGACACACACACCTCTGGCTGCAAGTAGTTTCACATACAGTCTGATTAAGAGAGGAATTTACTCAAGGTCATGGAGATAAGAAAGAATGACACATACATCATAAACCTAACGAGTCTATGTGAATACACGCTTGCCTGAACAGTTTCAGAAGGGAAGAAAAATACAGTCTGAGATCTTAAACATCCAAGCAACATTGTCAGCCAGTCCAATGGTCAGAGTTTCCAGGTTTCCAAGCAGAAGTCACAGAACAAGAGATCAGCAACAACACACACAAAACTCCAAGGAATCAGCGTTTGTTCCCAACAAATGCCTCTCCCCACAGCGAGAGGCATTCTCCAGGTTTGCTTTGTGGAGAGGGGCAGGACGCTCTCCTCCCGAGTAGTTGAGCCTGCTTGCGTTGTTCCCTCCTTCTCTCCACTCTCCATGTTCTAGGATCAGGTGGGGGTGGCCCTTGCTCATCATCTGAACTCTGTCTCTCCTGTTCAGCCTGTCCCACTCCTGAAGGGCCCTGGCCTGCCTCGGCCTGCTCTTCATTCCTCTGAAGCCACAGACACCTCTCCCTCGACCTCCATAGGGTCCCGTTCCAGCTCATTTTCCTCCGCAGATTCCGACGGAGGCATGACATTTGTTTGAAAGAAGCCACCAGGAAATGTCAGAAAATGTAATCATGTGACTACAGCTTATTGTAACATAATTGCAAGGTGGACCAGAGCACAAGGATCATGATAACATGACCAGGGGATGCTGCAACAGCTGTAACTAAGTACCATTAATTCATCCTGTTTGTAATTTTGAATAGTCATTGAACGAACAGTCATAACCTGAGGACTACCAATATAGCTAATCTATCCAACTACTGTATATAAAGATTCTGTATCCACTTTTCACAAAAGCAAACATGGCAAAAAAGACACTTTAAATGATGCTGAGTTGAAATATGTCAACAGTATTTTAAAGCAATAAAGTTTATACATCAAAATAGAGAAGGCTCTAGTTCTGTGAACACAGACATTTTGGGCAGAAAATAAAATAGTTCAATATCCTGTTTTATTGTTAACTTTTAGCCAGACAATAATGTAATCGAAAGGAATGTATTCTGGAAAAAAAATCATCTTACATTATCAATTGGTGCCATTTTAAGTACAGCTTTCCCTTTAAACCAATTAATTAACATTTCTCCTAATACAATAAGGTATTTAATACTATATTCTTTGTTGCTTTTTCTCTACTTAAATATTTATCAGTTTAGTATGTATAATTTTATTTTCATTTCTGAGCTATGATCTGAATCTCAACATTATAAAATATCAACCCTGAAATACCAAAATCTAAATCCTCTCTGTACCGAAAGTAGCAATAAACAGCGATATTTTTTCATTATAGAATTTCATTTAGAAGTTTAGATCCCTGTAAGAAGTCACTGATTCATCAACTAAATGGAAAACCTATTGTGATTTCTTTTTCATCATGTTGTATTATTTCATTTCTAAATGAAAATGTCAAACTTTCCTTTGCAGAGTTACACTGTGACAAATTTCTTTAATGCTTTGCCTACTATGCAGATATGAATTCTATTTAAATCACACCAGCTTAAGATATGAGTGACTTAAGACAAAATTAGATTTCTTGTACAAATTCAGAGAGCAGAAATACTGCTAGATAAGGAGTCCTTTTCTAGATTCAGGCATAAAACAAGCAACACCTTCTTTGGTGTTGGATACCAAGATAGTAATAATGACACCTGATCAGGGGTTTTTCTGTTCAGTCTGTCTCAAGATGATTAGTTACAGGAAATCTAAATGGGACATTATTTCAGGCAGGTAGAATGTAAACCAGGAGTGTCAAACTGCCGGCCCGTGGGCCAGACGCGTCACGTGGAAGCCGCGCCCACCCCATTGCTGGCAATGGCAAAACCGGCCCAATACATTGCGCGACGTCACATGACATCGCGAGTTTGACATGCCTGATGTAAACGATCTGTAAGACATATGGGCAATTTGCTACAGGAACTTGGAAACAGTGAAATAGAATGCAAAGTGTAGGGGAGTTCTTTCAATGAGTAATATCTTTTGTGACTTTTTCTTAATAAATTGATGCAAAATGGAACAGAATTGTGTTTTAAAAGGCAAAGAAATCACGTTATGCATCAAGAGTTCTTTGATCATTCCTCTGAATCTATTTGAATGGACAAATTCATTATTGTAGTCCATGTTCTACTAGAGCATGCATTTGTTAGGTCTCAGCTGGCTAAAGGTATTCCTGAGCCCAGGCTCTTGATCTTATGCTGGAACTCTTTGATTTCTTGTAAACTTTTCCATCTGTGTTGTCTGTTCTTACCAGCATAAATCGGTCTATCATATTTTTATGTTGTTTCTTTCATATTTTTAATATTCTGGGTTCTTAAAGAAGAAACTAGAGCAGCGGTTCTCAACCTATGGGTCGCAACCCCATTTGGGGTCCATCGACCATTTCACGGGGGTCGCCAAGCAAGGCTGTCTGCCATTTTTTTTGTCTGCCATTTTTTTCCCCTTTTCCGGCGGGTACCTTACCTCCCTTGGGCTGGGCCAGCTGGTGGTCGGCCTGCTCCGTCTCTGCTGCTTGCCAGCTACGCCTCGGCCGGCGCAGGGGGCAGAACCACGCATGCGTGGCGGTCCCGGGCAGGGAAACTCCTCGACTTATGACCGGTTGGGTAGTCCTCGACTTATGACCGGTTTAGTCCTCAATTTACGACCGATTTAGTCCTCGACTTACGACCGGTTGGGGGTCGCGGCATTAAAAAGGTTGAGAACCACTGAACTAGAGGATGAAATTAAGCATGGGCTAATATATTTATTTTGATCATGTTCCTTAGGGTTGTTTGAGTTAGAAGTGCTATCTAAAGAATCATTCATTCCTAAACATTGCCTTTTAAATTAAGATACTTGTCTCATTATACTGACTATTTCTTGATTTCCTGAAGATTCCATTGTTTCCACTGGACTTTATTTTCATTTGAATATGTGCAATCATAGTACAGTGGACTTTCCTAGTTTCTTGTAAACTTGAAGACCTGTTGTTAAAAGTCTAACAAAAATTAACACTTAACATATCAAGAGCTTAAAAATTAGAATTTTGAAAGTTAAGGCAGGAATTGCAGGAGTACTATTTTATTGCTATAAGATATAGAATTTTTGAAACCTTGTGCAAGGTTCTCAGTCCCACCTTCTACTAAACAAAACAGAATTGTTTTAAGCTTCTTCAGTCTGAAGACTGTGTAATCTTTTTATCAAGTCCCTCTTTAACAGGTCACTCATTCTTCCCACAAAGTAAGCTACAAATTCTTTTGCACCCAGTGTACAGAGTGTATAAGTGCCATGGCTTGGATATACTATAACCCCCAATTCTGACAATTATGTCTCAAGCAGATATTGAACTTAAAAATCACCTACTTAAAAAAAGTCAAAAATATCTAAGAGGTTTTAGTGAGGATAGCTGAGTATCATTAGCAGTAAAAACAAAACAGTAAAAAGATGACTGGACTGTGTAGAAATCAGGTGGGGTTAAATATTCCATCAAATCAAACCCTCCTTGCAGATACAGTTGTCTTTGACTTACAGCAGTTCATTTAGTTACAACGGCATTGAAAAAAGTGACTTACGACTGTTTTTAAACAACCATTACAGCATCCCCATGGACATGTGATCAAATCTGGATGCTTGACAGCTGGTTCATATTTATATCCTAGGGTCATGTGATTCCCTTTGGCAAGCAAAGTCAATGGAGAAGCCTGATTCACTTAACAACCATGTTACTAACTTACTAACTAACTGCAGTGATTCACTTAACAACTGTGGCAAGAAGGGTAGTAAAATTGGGGGGGGGATTATTTAATGTTTCACTTAGCAACAGAAACTTTGGACTCAGTGGTGGTCGTAAATTGAAGATTACCTGCATAAATCTGCCAGAGAGAGGAGTTTATTATAAATATTTATAATATATGGAAATTTGAAAGTCCATTTTGTCTTTTTGAGGACTCATTTAGACATGTGATCATCCACCTGTAATCAGCTACAGAGTCCCAGAACCTATTCTGGCATCTTAATTTTGTCTGTGCAGGAACGCATTACCATGACAACAATTTCAATTTTTTATAAAAGCCTTTACCTTTTCTAGATTAGTTTCTATAGGCAGATTTTCACAAATAAGCTATGCAAATGAAATCCACATCAATCTATTATGAAAAAGACCTCTCTTCACTGCTCAAATATTCGTATTAGTGACCAAATATTTACAGTACTGTAGTACATAAACATTTATCCATGGGAAAGGGATTTTTGCCAAGAAGGTAGAAGTAAACTATACAAAAATCTTCCTCTTAACTTAATCAAGAAGAAGCAGAAAATTATGAGGTTTTAATTTTGGCTCTGCTCCTGTTCCATGTACTCTACTCTTTGTGTCAACTTTTAAATGTGTTCCATGCCATACAAAAACTAAATGTTTCTATTTAGAATGCAGGAAAAAGCATTCAGCTCTAAGCAATAATTGTAATTAAAGATTGGATTTTTTTTTCCTCTTTCCACAGACTAGCATGCAACGATAAAAAGCTCTACTAAGGCATTATTGTTATTAATCAGTACATTTCATTAAAATAAATAGCAAGCACTACAGGTGGAAAATTCATCCACTTAACCTCCAGAAAAGGAGGAGTCTTTAATTCTCCAAAGGTAGACTTCTTCATCTAAGGAGGAAAAGAACTAAGCAAACAGCTACAGTACAGTATTCTAATTATTATTTTTTGAAATGGTGCTTTTGAGTCAATATTGACTCTTGACAATTACCTGGACTGAAGCCCTGCAGTTTTCTTGGCAAGATTAGGGCTGAGAGTGCGTCTATAAAAGCCAATAAGTCTTTCAGAAAAATCTAATGTGGGAAACAAATTCTGTCCAATAGGGAGGCACTGGAGCACACAGTCATATCATGTAAACAATTTGTAACACTACACAATGTTGAGCACTTCAAGATACTTATTTAAACTTTCAAATCCCTAAACTGCTCATTTTTTTTTAATTGACTAGGTGATTAACATATTGTTCTAACCAAAATCTGAAGGAGGGTACTTAAAAGATCCCAACAAACCTCCAAATATTCAACCCTATTTTCACGCAACTAATTACTATTAATTCAAACTTCATAAAGAAGATTAAGGTCCAATGAAAATGTAATAATGTTTGATCTCTTTACTAAAGTTATGAGTTATGAAATGCAAGAAGGGGGGGAGAAGTTAGCTTATTTTTAACAAAGATATTTGTAAACATACATTTTTTGAAAAAAATCTAAAAGTGGCAAGACTGAGACTCAAAAATCTGCCTGATCAGCAATGCCTTTCTTCACCCCTAGGAATACCAAGTTGTCACTACATCATCTGGCAACTGTTTCTGAAGCAAGGCTAGCAGCGTCATTAAATCAAATAAGGTGACTGCCTGTCGTGGAAGATTGAAAAGCTATTAAATAGGTTGTATTTTCTAAGGCTCCATTTCAGATATTCAATTGTCATGAAAGCTGATTTGACCAATGTCCAAGTTAAATAAATCTGCTGTATCAAATTAGAATCTGAAACTGAATTTCCAAACTGAATAGAATGTTTTTCAATTGATTCAAATGATTTGGATGTTTCTTTTTATAGGGTCAAAAAATGAGAAATCAGAATCAATCTGATTACTCAAATCTAACACCTAAATCAAGATAGCTTTATGAATTGTCAAACTGAACTGGATTTCTTATGCCAGCACACTAAAATTTAGCACACTAATCTATTCAAAGGGGAAAAAAACAGCTCCAGAAAATCTCATGTAATTAGCTAAGAATTGCACACTTTGGGTGTAAGTGAAATTTTACATTCTCAAAGAAAATGGGAAAGGGAAAATGATTTTAAGTAATGTACCCTGCCATCCTCTATATTCCCATAAAATCTATTTCAGATAATTTGGATATCCTTTAACAACAATGCATGAGATAACAAAGGATAATCACCAAAAAGTAAAATAGACATCTATTGGATTAAAAATCTGTCCATGAAGGACCATCTGTTTTTAGAAAGACAGATTTGTAATTTGAAAATATATATTTTTAATGGTTTTTGGGTGGTTATAGAAAGAGATGAGAATTTACCTCCTTGGTATATATGTAGAAAGCTAGAAGTTAGATTACAGAAGACAATAGGGGAAGAAGGAAACAGAAACAAAGATTTATGGACAGTTTGTGTTGAGTTTTGTGTTGGGCCCACTAGTTGTTGTAGAAGCTTTGCAGCAAGTGTCACACTTCTAAAATGAGGTTTAAAGTCAGAACTGTCGGCCTTGTGGCAGGCTTGTGAACTGTTTATGTCAATATGGTCAATGGGATGTAAAGAATGTGGCCTGACAGCTGCTGTTGATACAGATCGATTTTGCTCATGTTGAAGCTGGGACCAGAGTACAAGCAGCCAAATAAAGCAAGAATGGTGGATCATCTCTGAATATATCAGTAAGCACATCCATTGGCTAGATGATTTTGGACGATTGCAAGTATTTTCTATTGTCCATGTAGATGTCAAGAGAGAGTTCCAGAATAGTAGCAGTAAGCAGTATATGCCTCCCTGGGCCAGAAAGAGAATGGGCTGAAGAGAAGATAAATCAACAATCTGATGGCTCTCTCAACTTCAAGTTAACAATCCTGACTCTACTGGCTATTTCACTGGCTTCAAACTGTTGATGGTAAACACCAGTCTGCTTCTTGTAAGACTTTGCTTCTTTTCAAGTTGTTGGTGGGTGAGCAGAACTGGTGGACAAATTGGCAGTCTTGCTATAACATGTAGCAGTCTGATTATTAACTGGTGTAAGGTCCCAGGAACATATTATATTTGGGCAATGGGTGTTACAAGGGATTGTCAATGTATTTTTGTATAGAATTTAAAGTGCTGGTCTTAAAGTACAACACTTATCCAACCATAATTAACTGTCTAATATGCATAACCAGAAAAAAAACTGCTGATAGTCTGGGAGTTGCAATCTACAAGTCTTAAAGCTGCTAAGGTTGGACAGCCCTGCCTTAGAGGTTAGACTTTCCCTAGTGCCGAATGCTGTCTAGAAGTCAGTTAAGACTTCTTTATAGTTTCTTTATAGATTAAAGGAATGACATTATCATATAAACATCATACCTCAATCTTCCCACTTAGATACACACATTCACCGGTATTTCATTCATTTTAAAATGGATGCTGATTTTATCCCTATTAATTATTATCTTGACTGCCTTACTATTTTGTAAGGTGACCAACCGTTCTCCTTTAGGGAGGACAGTCCTCCTTTTGTAAGTTCTGTCCTCCCTCAAAAAGTGTCCTCCTACATGTCCTCCTTTTCGATATTTGAAGACTAATCTGCAAGGCTTTTTTTTTCTCACAGAACGCTCAGAACTGCATTCTGGCACCTTTTTTGATGGGTTTTTTTTTTACTTTTGCATGAGCTGTGCTACTCACCCTATTGGCTTTCGAAAGCCAATAGGAATTGCTGCTGAGTGCACCAAAACACCCGGCTGGCAAACTTTGCCCATGCAAGTTGTCTGCAGCGAAGGTGAATTGGCAGGAACTTTGCACCCCTCCCTGCTACCCAACTACACCATCTCCTAGTTAGTCCCGAAGATACCTGGAGGAGACTAACTTCCATTTAGGGATGGAAAAATAAAAAAAGAGGAAATGCCATTTCAATGATAAATTGAATAAGGAATTTCCATTCATCACATCAAAGAAGGATAACATTGTTTTCTGCAATATTTGCAGCGGAGAATTTTGTATTGCAGTTGGGGGCAGAGCAGCTATTACGAAACACTTGACCATCAAGAAACATAAGCAATCATCAGATGCATCTGCTTCCAGTTGTAAAGTAACAAGTTTTTTTAAAACTTCAAAGTATTCTGAAGATGAAAAAGAGTTAGCTACAATGGAGGGAACATTTGCATTCCCTACCATACCATAATTCACAATCAAAGTTTTCGTAGTATGGATTGTACAACTAAATTATTGAAAAAGTTTCATGATGCTAAATTTTCATGCGCCAGGACAAAATGCGAGGCTATTATTAAATCAGTATTTAAAAATTACTGTGACAAAATACTTACAGAAGACTTGGAAACTGCAGCATTTGTAACAGTTTTATCTGATGCATCCAATCATAATGAAACTAAATCGTATCCAATACTAGTAAGATATTTTAATGTTACTAAGGGCATTCAAGTAAAAATTTTAAATTTAGAATCCATTGAGGGCGAAACTGCTGAAACCATCTATACAGAGTAATAAATGAAAACAATTTGAAATCCAAAGTTGTTGCACTAACAGTTGATAATACAAACACAAATTTTGGTGGGCGAAGACGCAAAGGGGTGAATAATGTGTATGTAAAATTACAAGATTTACTCCAAAAGAAAATACTAGGAATAGGTTGTAATGCACATATTTTGTCAAATGCAATCAACACGGCGTCATGTGCCATGCCAATTGATGTAGAAGTAATAATAACTACACTTTATTTGTATTTTAGTCATTTTACTGTTCATGTGGCTACTTTAAATCAATTTTGTGAAGAAGCGAATGTTCAATACAAATTTTTTTTAGGATATTCAAAAGTTAGATGGCTTGCCCTAACACCTGCTATAGAGCGTGTTCTACAATTATTTGAGCCTCTCTGTTCATATTTTTTAAGTTTAGACAAATGTAGTAAAATCCTCGAATCATTTTTCAATAATGAAATATCTGAGATATTAATGTATTTTGTAGATAATCAAGCATCTATTTTTCACAAAACGATTCAAAAGATTGAAGGTGAACACATTTCAGCTATAGAAGTAAGTCTTATTTTGAAAGACTTTATCCTTCAATATAAAACTCGATTTGAAGAAAAACTTCTTCCTTTAGTTATAAAAAGAAAATTGTCAGACTTAGAGGAATCAAATCCGGGCATAACGGAAAAGTTTATCAAAGAAGTGCAGAATTTTTACCAAACATGTTTTCAATATATCAAAGAATGGTCTGAAACAAACATCACAGGAAATAACAGTTTTCAATGGTGTTTTTTGACTTCATCGCAAGTATATTGGACAGATATTGAATCTTGTATTGAGTTTTTATCTAAAGTTTTTATCTAAAGAAATGCCAAAAAATTCTGGCATTAAATTCCGAAAAATTAATACAATGGGAAAATAAACACATTGAAATTGATAAAAGATGGGCGGAAAAATTCAGCCATTTCAAAAATGAACATATTCCATATGAAAATTTATTTATTCTTGTTCAATTTATGTTGTGCTGCCCTGGAACTAATGCAGCAGTTGAAAGGGTTTTTTCAATTGCTAATGATTTTTGGAAAAGTGAGAAATCGAGATTGAATGTTGATACTCTAGCTGCAGCACTTGCCGTAAAATTCAATATGAAGGATATTTCTTGTTCAGATATTTCTAATATATTGTTAGAAGATGAAACATTGACAAAGAATATTCATTCAATGGAAAAGTACTCATTTAAATAATAATAAATAGGCATGTAAGCATAATTACAATATAAAATGTTACTGTTACAAATGTTTTTTATTATGCACTTATCATATTATAGTATATTCTGTATTATTGTTCAATGAATAAAATGTTTCTTTTATTTACGATATTTTTTTCTTCAATTTATTTGTGTCCTCCTTTTCATTGTAAAAAAGTTGGTCACCTTATATTTTGGATTATGTTGTGTACTGCCAGCAATGTTAAAACTGCAGTAGCATGGAAATTAATCACCTCACCAATTAATCAATAGAAAGAAGTTGGTATACTTTCAGTATGAAGGGAAAATTAATACAATCCTACACTTAATATCTGTTATATATGCATATTTAGAAGGCAAAGTACTCACCAGTTTTGTTAGCACTTAATTAAATGAAAATATTACACTAGTATGGCACAGCAGTTTTAGTTCTGATAACTTAAGACAGAATACCAAAATTTTAGGGAGGGAGGCAGTTAATATGCATCATTTGGAATAGATGTTAGTGTTTCAGCAAAATTAAGTATCATTCCCAATTTATGCTAAACAGCCATTATATGAATTTAACAGACTAAATTATTCACACATCAGTATGTTTTCCCTTTCTAAATGTATTTGCATGATTTACAAGAAGTATCTATTTATAAGTTAAACATTGCTTTCACTTTGAGTAACACAATGAGAGGACTATGAATCACTTCACCAGATTACAGCATGTTAAACCTGAAATGGCAAAAATTATCAGTATATCACAACTGCAAAGAGGCACTTAAGGGGATGAAATAAATCTTTAAGCCTATTGTTTCATTTCTTGCATAAGAACCTCTCAAATTTTGTAATAGACTGAGCTCCACCATAAATCTCAAGCAACCTTCAATACAGACTTCTGAATATGTGTTTTAGCAAAGATTAACAAATAGACAATAACATAATGTTTAGATAAAAATTGACTATTTTGAAAATAATATAATTTTATAATCCAGAAAAAAATCAACCTTTGGTTGTTCTTATCTTCTTCACGTAGATAAGATGCAGGCTGTTTCTATAACCCATAACCAAATAACAGTTGATTATTAACACAGAAAAATAAGATAGTAAGTGGCTTCTACCACAACCAGCACTATAGATAATAAATATAATGGAGAGACTTCAACTATCAATTCTTGAAAAGTCAAAATATAAACTATCCCTAATCCTATATATAAATTACCTCCAAACCTACATTGCTATGAACAAAATTTAGAAAAAAGCTTTCTTTTTAAATATTAACATTCAATGTCCTTAAAAATCAATTGCAGCTTAATTAAATTATACATCCAATTCTCTGTGTTGCTACTGGTAGTTAAAAAGGGCAATAACTAAATACCCGGAGAGTAAATTGCCCTTGAAATAATATTTGATCATCACAGAAAAGCAAATGGCCTGAATGACATTCCATTAAATCTTACAATGTATGAAAAATGGATACATCAATGATATACACTGTCTCTCATGCATGTAAATGCAATCATTATAACAAAGGAGCAATAAGAAGAATGCCAAAGCACTTTTTTAGCAAAAACGTTTTGACCACTGACCACTGAAATTGTAGGCAGTTCTGCAAACATTTCAATAAAATTTAAGTTGTAAAATTGTCCAAGAAGTAAATCAGCAAATCAGTCATTCCTCATACAATTAAAATTACAGATTGCTCTGTGTATATGTGTCTGTGTGTGTGTTGGATAAATCCACTTCAGCGTCTGCATTTAGGATAGATTTACTCCTAATGCAATTATAGAATTTAATTACTACTTGAAGATTCTATCAGTGGACTCAATTATATTACTAAAGCTATGCTTTGACGAGCAAACCTTCAAAAAGTCCTCTCACAGGTTGGCTGTTCAAATTCTACAATTTTATAATGGTTTCAGTTTCATTCCCAGTTCAAACAGGGAAATAAAATAGGGTTTCAAACAAAATCTGGATATTACTGCCTAAAATAAGCTCGCATCTCTTGAATGTGCTAAGTCCTTGAAATGTCTGGCATGACATATATCAATTTTCCAGATAAAAAAGCATTTAGAATTTACATACCTCAAAGCATCTTACTCTAGCAATGGCAACTCAGTTCTAAGGCAAAGTACAATAAGTTTCATGAAATCTGTTTTGCAGAAAAACAGTGTAGGATGGTATGAGATGGATTGCTTAGATTAAAACAAATCAGGGATAACTACCAGGGTGATAACATAATATGAATATACAGAGTTTTTACCTTTTTCTTGCTGCTGTTTATATTCTTGATATGGATAAATGACTAATCAACAAAATAGTTTTGTTATTGATACAAGAAATTCTAAGCAACTGAATCTTGAAAATACAATGTAAATGCAATATGTAACTACATTAAAATTGCCAAGCTCAGAAAAGTCCTAGAACCTAGGTCTGTATCTTCCAACATTGACATTTCTGCCATTCAAGTATCTTCACACATATACCCACACGCACAGAGTTCTGTGCTCCCATTTAGAAAATAGAAAAACAGGATAAATTAGTGAAGGATCCAAGAATTATCCATTCTTAAGCAATCACAGCCTGTGCCAGTTTCCTTAGATTCTTAGAAGCTGCATAAAAGAATATGAATTGCTCTTCCAGCACAATATATTTATCTATTTCTGGAATTGTGAAATACCTTGTAAAGAATAATGTTGCTAAGTAATATCTCTCAGAAAGGGAAAGAGAACCTTTGAAAATAGTACCTCAAATTTGTAAGACAAAACCTATACACAATCACCCACTCATGTAGCACTAATTGGCTTTTTAAAGGCTATCATATAAACTGTGATGGATTGTGTTAATGAAACATCAGGAAATAGGTTGAAAATACATTCTGCTCTGATGAATCTAACATGTTTCTGATGGCCTTTGCTAATGTTTTAACGTGTGGCTCTTGTAATCTACTTCCTTGATCATTTATTTGCAGTTCTTTGGCTGGTATAAAGCTACTTATCTAGCTGTACCAAACCTGAAATATTTTCTCTTTCTTATATGTAATTCCAGATGTCTCCGTCTCTTTATTAACTGGCAAAAAATACAATTTATATAGCAGAAGTTGCCTGTTAAAGAGTTGGCTCTTTTTGTAAAGCTAAGCTTTACTGATAGTGCTGCGGTTGTAAAACATTTTAATATTTCTTTAACTTAACATTTAATTTTTTCCAAGTATTTTTCAGTAATGCAAAGAAAGTAGAAATGAAGAATATATTTTTGCATAAAAATGTAATATGCATATTTTAAAATATGATTATTTAAAAATAATTATACTATCATTACATTACTTGATCTGATACTGTCTAAAATGAAGTTTTACTATGCAAACTTTCCTTATATTAATACTTAAATATAAATATGTTTTAATAGGCATGCATTATAATAGTAGAACATTCCTGGTGGACATACCTATAAATACAACATCTTTTTCAGAGCACATAATGTACAAGCTTGTTGTAACTAAAAACACGTCTGAATTAGGTAACAATCAATAAAATGGCAACCATTATATTAACTGCATGTATAAAATTATCCTCATTTTTGTCCTCCACATCCTCCTCTATCTCGTCCCCCCTTCCCCATAGTGTAGGAGATGACCAGGCTGAGCTCAAGGGAGGAGTCAAATGTATCATCAGTTATGAGTCCCTTCAGGCCCACAAGAGATCTAAGTCCAGCCCATTTTGAATTCCATTAACTCTTATCTGCTGCCAATTTCCTTTGACTGTTAGTAGTCCAGATTCTTGTAAAACAGGGGTCCCCAAACCCCAGGGTGCGGCCTACTACTGGGCCATGGCCTATGCACAAGTGGGCCACACGAGTGATGGGCCAGCATGCATGCACGCAGCTCGACTCGCACGAGCAGCGGGCTGGTGCACATGCATGCACTCAACTTGTCGAGCTGCATGTGCATGCGCACCGGCCCGCCACACATGTGGCCCAGTTCCCTTTTCTCCCCCACACACAGCCGGGCCCCCAAGCAGCAAAGGGCTTAAACTTGCAATAAACCTTTATATTCATTTGAGCTGCCTGGATTTCTTGATTTCCCCTGCGCTTGACACATCGTTTGAACAACTCAAGGTAGCACGGATATGGCTTCTGGCTTTTATTTCACAGAGAACAATACTGTTACTATTATAGTTGCAGAGCTTGCAGAAGCTACACAGAAATGCATAGCTATAGAAATCACCTGAAATTCATTGTATGGTACCATGAAGTCCATAAGGAAATGAGATAGGTTGCATATAATATATTTACATATATTTACATGAAAGTTTAGAATATTTAACGTTCACCTACTGAATTTACACTAATGTAATGGGATCTATATTTTCTTCTATCCTTCAGTTCCCTCACAATTGCTTTTCAAATAAGTGTTGAAAAACTGTAGGAAGAAGGCAGACATTCCTTTACATTCTATACTACTTCTGCCAATAGCAGTGTACAGGTAATCTTCGACTTACAGCCATTTGTTTAATGACCATTCAAAGTTACAATGGCACTGAAAAAAGTTAGTTATGATCATTTTTCACACTTACAACTGTTGCAACATCCCCGTGGTCACATGATCAAAATTTGGCAACTGGCATGTATTTATGAGAGATGCAGTGTGCTGGGTAATGTGATCCCTTTTGCGACCTTCTGACTAGCAAAGCCAAAGGGGAAGCCAGATTCACTTAACAACCGTGTTACTAACTTAACAACTATAGTGATTCACTTAACAACTGTGGTAAGAAAAGTTGTAAAATGGGGTAAAACTCACTTACCAACTAGCTTGCTTAGCAACAGAAATTTTGGGCTCAGTTGTGTTGGTAAGTCAAGAACTACCTGTATTAGGTAACAGAAGTATTTTAGGGTTTCAGCCATCAAATTTTAAAATATCATCTATCTGTAGTGCAGTGTTTACATTTTTCCTGATGAATCTAACGCAATTGCAATTCACCAATTATCCACGCCAGAATTCAGATTAACCTCTTTAAAGTTTACTGGCCATTTAAAGCCACAACTGGAAAAGGTGATACAAGTAGCAGACTTACCATTTCCTTCTGCCTTTTCTAGGCTGGTGTCCTCCAGATATGTCAAACAACGTCGTATAATCCCCCAGCCAATCTGTTTAGGGATTATTAGAGTGGTCCAGGAGATATGGAGAGGACCAAATTGGCAAAGACTACTTTTGCCAAAAAAAATTGATAATTATCAGTAGCCTGTTTGCACTGAAATTTTATAGTTCAAAGTGTTTTGTAGATGCAGCTTATTATGCCTGAAATCTTTTTCTTTCTGCAGCATATTATTTCAAACCTGCGTCCAATTACAAATGTTTTCTTACTGTGCCAGTCATGTAGTATTGGCAGCAACATGCCCAGCCAGCTGCAGAAATTTGAGACTCTCCTTTTATTTCTCCAGGACCTTGCAGTATTGTGTAAAATCCTTTCATGCTGTATTCTCTCTCTGTGTCTTAAAATCTATAGCAGTTATTTAATAAGGTTAATTGAAATAAGATGGTGCTTGAGGAGAGGGGTGCATTTAAAATGAGAAAGGAAAATATTAGTGCATGCAGTGAACTGAGAAGAAGAGGTATTCTTCAAAGTCCCTGGAATCCAGTTGTACCGTACAGATAGTCTTTGACTTACAAGCACAATTGAGCCCAAACTTTCGACTGCTAAGCAAAACAGTTGTTAAGTGAATTTTGCCCTATTTTATCTGCTTTCTATTGCTGTCTTCTCAATTCTGGCCTTGCATGTATTTGTTCTTAAGGCTTGGTCTTGTGCAGCCAGAATTAGCCCCTCTGGCTCTTTCTTCAATTCCCCTGCTCTTCACCATTGCCAGGTTTTGTTGTTTTCTGCTTTGCCTGCATTTTTTTTTATGTACTGGTTATGTATTACTTTGTCTCGGCATATCTCTTTTCTATCCTTCACTTGGTCTTTTTCTTATAGGCCACTTAATCATTCCGGTACCTAGTAAGCCTTTATGGTATACTAGCTTCAGTGCATCTTTTTCACTGTCGTTCAGATATTCTTCCAATGCCTTTTTTCTTCTTCAACTATTCAGTGTACTTGCAACATTCCACACCTACCCATTTTCCTTAGTAAGTAGAGTCTGTCAATATTTTTGCGTGGATGAAGGGCACGATATATTGTTATTATTTTTCTGGTCTTACTATATAGGGCTTTTAGTTCTGCTTTGGTCCAGTCCACTATTCCAGCTGTTGAATTGCACATGTATTAATTGCTTGATGGTATATCCCCACTGAGTTTGGATTTTAACATGTTCATAATGTACTCACCTTTTATCTTCTTGGCTTCAAAGTGCTTGATGTTTTCATTTTCAAGGATGTCGGTTTCCCTAGTGATCGTCTATTATTATTACTACTCCCATTTTTGCATCTTTCTTCAGAACCCAAGGACATTGCCAGTCAATGAACTAGGCTGCACTATTTCAATTTTCTAAATCTATAGGACCTATCGTGGTCATAGAGACAGCTTCAAAAAAATATAGGAAGCCAGAAACAGCCACTTTCCATAATGCCACTTCCATTATTTGCTATGGCAGGAAATCTGGAGAATGATATAGCAGATTTGAAGGGGTCAACATACAGACCAATAATAAGGAAAGTAACAGTGTGCAAACTAGTGTACAATATTCTTAATTTCACATGCAAGCAAAATAAAGCTTAGGATCATCCACCCCAGATCAGAGGCTACCATGGAAAAAGAAATGTAAAATGTTCAAACTAGCTTTAGAAGTGGTCAAGGAAATGAGACATTATTGCCAATGCATGCTGGATAATTCAGAAAAATTAAAGAATACCAAAAAATAGTTCATTGATTATAGAAAAGCTTCCAACTGATATGGTCACATCGAGCTATGGAATATGCTTAGAAAAGTGAGAATCCCTGAACACCTTTTCATCCCAGATGAAACCTATTCACAGGTCAGGAAGCTACAGTCAAAAGGCTGTATACTCTCCCCTTATTTATTCAAGACTATATACCTTCCTTTTACTTATTCATCCAGTATGCTGAATACATATTGAGAGAAGCTGGATTGGAAGATCAGCATGGTTTTAAAACTGGAGGAAGAGTCAATAACTTGTGCTATGCTGATGATGCTACTTTGATAGCTGAAAATGTAATAGTAGTAGTAATAATAATAATAATAATAATAATAATAATAATAATAATAATAATAATAATAATAATAATAATAATAAAAAAAGTTGGAAGAGACCTTGGAGGTCATCTAGTCCAACCCTCTGCTCAGGCAGGAAACCCTATACCATTTCGGACAAATGGCTGTCCAGTCTCTTCTTAAAAACTTCCAGTGTTGGAGCATTCACCGCTTCTGGAGGCAGGTTGTTCCACTGGTTAATTGTTCTAACTGTCAGGAAGTTTCTCCTTAGTTCTAGGTTGCTTCTCTCCTTGATTAGTTTGTAAATGATCTGCAAACTCTAGTAATGAAAGTCAAAGAGCACAATGAGAAAATGGGACTAAGTTTATTTAAAGGAAACCAAACTAATTACCACAGCAATCAGCTTTAGAATTGACAATGAAGATACTGCCTTTTAGAATTTATCATAAACAATAAAGGAACCATCACAGAATTAATACACTGCAGACTAGCACTTGCTAGAGTAGCCATGAAGGCCTTGTAAAAGTTTAAAATACCAGGATATGTCTACACCTACAAAGATCAGAAGTGGATAATGGCTTTCCTATATCACTCTATGGAAGTGAAAGTTGGACTTTGAAGTCACAGCACAGAAACATCATTGATGGTTTTGAACTTTTGAATTGGAGAAGACTTCTGAGAATACTATGGGTGGCCACTCCAGGATTTCACTGAAGGCACAAATAGCCAGGCTTACATTATCATAGTTCACGCACATTATGTGAAAACCCTACTCTCTGGAGAAGTCCATAGCACTGGGAACATTGGAAAGAAAGAGAAGAAGAGGACAAGCAGAAATACTGCAAGGTGAATGGACTCAATTACAGCATCAATGAGTATACAGTTGGAATATCTGAAGGACCAGGATGGTGACAAATCATCCTTGAGAAAATCTATCTATGTGGTTCTTAAGAGTCAACATTGATTTGATGACATATATAATATCTCTCTCTCCCCGTCTCTCCTATCCAGCCATCTGTCCATCAATCCATCTGCTTCAATTCTCTTAGAATTATTGTAAAAAAACCTCATTTTTAATGCTTTTGGCCACTTAATATTTACATACTACATTAATGAATAGTTTCCAATCTATTCCCTTTCTGTGAACTGTAAAAAGAACTCCCCGACTATCGTCATAGGAAATCCACACTGTTCCAATAATTGTATAGATGCTGCATCATAATCAGCATTGCACCATATTGCATTGCTCTATTTTTTCTATAATTAAATTGCTTATTCGTGAAATTGATCAAACTTCATACTTTAAAATATATACAGAATGCTGAGGAAGAGAACAGTTCATCCCATTTGACTAGCCTATTATCCCAGGAAAGTAGAGGTCATTCATGCATACTACTGCCTTCATAGATTTCAAATAGCAAACACAACGAGACCCCAAACTTAAACTGCATCCTTGTTAAATAACCTTTTTATTTAAATTAAAAATCTCTTCTAAATCTAAAATCACAGTCCCACTTTTATCTGTAACAGTGCTTTGCCCAATTTCCATGGTCATTTTGCTCACTGCAGTCTCCTCCACAAAAATATTAAATGAGGACTGTGACAACCATCCTCTGCAAACTATATCTTAAAAAGCATAATGACCAGGCTTGCTACAAATCCTTTTGTAGTACCCTGTTAATGGCTCCTTTCATGTATTTTCCAGGGACTGCACAGCAATCATATAGGCCAGTGATGGCTAACCTTTTAGAGACTGAGTGCCCAAAAACTGACCCCGCCCCACTCTACCTCCTGCCCCACCCCATCCCCTGCGTCGCCTGCCTGTAGGGCCACTCGCTGCCTCCAGGGCCCGCCGCAGATCGCCCAGGCAGCCCAGCAGCGCTATGGCGGTCACGCCCTCTGCCCACGTCCTGCAGCATCAACTGCACGATGGGGTGTGAGGGCAGAGTCTTGTCTACGCTGCCTGGCTGCCATGTCCTTGGCTGTGCTGCTCCACATGGGCCACGCTCAGGAGCGACTCTCCTTCAAGGGGGCTGCTGAAGAGAAGGGGGTCGCGGGAGGAGGCGAGGCTGGGGCAACGGCACATGTGCCCACAGAGAGGGCTCCAAGTGCCACCTCTGGCACCCGTGCCATAGGTTCACCACCACTGATATAGGCCTAGAAAGCACAGCTTCTTCTAATGGGGGACCAGGAGATATGGCATCTGCCCATACCCTCCCCAACATATATTTTCTGTTTCTGATGGCAACACTTCTGGCCATCCCAGAAGACTGCTCAGAGGACACTTCCCTCTTTCACCCAAAGAGCATAACCAACAATTGCTGGTAGGAAAGAACCTAGGACTTTGTTGATGTTATTTTTTTAAAAATGTATTTATTACAATTGTTTAGAAACAATTTTGATCCTGAAAAAAGGGATATGAATAATAGCAATAAATAAATAAATCTATATAAATAAAAATGTAAATGTTCGTTTGTTCAAAATCTTAAATCTCCGAAAGTTCTTCACCGATTGCTTTGAAATTTTGACACAACGTTGCATTCAAATACATGCGTGTTTTTATATACCTACTATTATATAGATGTCACACCTCTGACAGGTAAAAACAGGCTTTTTTGAAAAACAGCGCCATCTGTTGGACGTAAAAGCAACAAACGTGCGCTTTCTCTTTTCTTTCTTTTCCATTTAACCAGACTGAGCCACAGCAATGCGTGGCCGGGTACAGCTAGTGTCACAATAAACCTACAACCAGATCACAACCAAACAATAAAATGAAACATACAATGCACTTCCATTGATATAAGATTTTTTTTAATGTGTTTAAAAGTTAAAACTACTACCAAAGCCAAGTTTCAAAGCAAACTGTCACAGGCTAAAGTAATAGATCTTAAATATTATGATGTCTAATATGTACAAATAACAATACTTTTTTTTACAAACATGAATTTGAAAGTCTACATTTTGTGGCTTTTGTTTTAAATGCAACCACATTTTAGGACTTTATAAGCTCTTCATAGGTACTTTTCACCCCATGTAATCAAATAAAACTCTGCATTGCTAAGCCTAAGCCATGGTTATTTAATCTGCTAAGCCTAAGCCATGGTTATTTAATCTGCTGATGAATGTAGTGCTTCTTGATTCCTTATATACCAGCAATGAGAAAAAACAAAACAAATAGTATTGATTTGACTACTATATTGAGTTTCTCTGCACTTAAAAGAAAATTCTGCTTTCAAGTAGGCAACATAAACTTTAGAAGGTATAGAGTACAAATATGCAATGATTATTGAATATATATTGTCATCCATGGTTCCTATTCATTAAAAACGATTCCATAACTTCTCCCTACCTTAACAAGTTAAATGGAAATGTTATGTTCCTGAAATTAGACTGAATCATCATTAGGGTTCATGGAAGGGCACCTCTTGTGGCAGGATCAATCAAGTTAATCTAGTAGAATAATACGAATCTTCTCTGAAATGCAGGTTTTCTAAAAAATATTCTCAATCAAGCATCATATTTTGATTTATAAAAATGATAAAATGCATTATCTTCTATGGAATCAAATCAAACTTCAAGAAATCAACTTAGTAAGAATTCATTATGGGTTGCTAGTTTACTTAATACTGCATTAAACTAGAACTATTATAAGACAACTAGCTGTACCCGGCCATGCGTTGCTGTGGCTCAGTCTGGTTAAATGGAAAAGAAGTGTGTTGCTTTTACATCCAACAGATGGTGCTATTTTTCAAAAAAAGCATGTTTTTACCTGTCACAGGTGTGACATCTATATAATAGTAGGTATATGTATATAAAAACACGCGTGTATTCGAATGCAACATTGTGTCAAAATTTCAAAGCAATCGGTGAAGAACTTTCGGAGATTTAAGATTTTGAACAAACGAACATTTACATTTTTATTTATATAGAAGATGAATTGGTAAATCTCAATACTGTACAAATACAAATATGAGGATATCTGTCACACAACAAAGTGTTTTTTTTTAATAGCAAGTTGGTTTCAAACGATTAGGATCAAACCTCATTATTATTGTGGTCTCTTTTCAGGGCCATGCAATTTGGACTATTGTCTACAGTCTTTGACAAGAGAATAGACAGTCAGCTGTCTCTTATACAGATTGCACTCTTCTTCAAAACAAAATCATGTCTCAAGTAGGATCTTCCTAAGCATAACACAGGCTCAACCCAGGGGTGGTTTAAAAAAAAGGGCTAGATATCAGCTATGAGGATGTGATAAAGCTCTACTATTATTGTCTCCGTTGTTTATTTTCTTTATGTTTAGTCAGTACTCATGTGTGTTTTGCACAACTTAAACACTTTGAACAGAGTTTCTTCTAAATGAGGAGTAATTCTATGTCATGATCTACTCAGAATCTTGTATCTTTCCTTTTTAAAAGCAATTTATGCTGTGAACAATCATATCTCCTTCACCACTGTTTTGAATGTGACAGCTTTCAAAGGAATTTTTACCTTTACTCTTTTCTTTTTAAATATATGAAGGGTGATTATAATTATAGCCCTTGAGATTGAGCTAACTCATTAACAAGAGAAGACTGATTTCCTTAGTCACAAGGTTCAGAGCTAGGAATTGGCACTATAGAATTTATCTTTATTGGTTCTTATTTTTTATCCTTTTTTACTTGACAAAATATATAAGATCTAGTATCCTTATTTATTTCACTCACCTGGGTTAAGATTGAGAATGTCAAACAAACAAGGATGCCTCTGCAGGACAGATAATGATAGCAAGAACTAGTAAGCTGCTTCATCAACAAAGGAAGTACAGCAAGAGCAGGGGTATCAAACTGTTGGCCCGCGGGCCAGTTTCATCATACTGAAGCCATGCCCACCCCGTTGCTGGCAATGGCAAAACCGGTCCGATATGTTGTGCATCACGTGATGTCGCAAGTTTGACATGTCTGAGCAAGAGTGTGTCAATTCAAAGAGTAGACCAATCAAAATAGGTACATTATTCAAGAACTACTCCCATCCTCAAGCAACGGCAATATTTTGCTGCTGAATTTGGTGACATCTGATAGGTGCAGAACAGGGACATCAGGATTTCATATGGGCCATGGATACTTTATTCCAGATTATTCTACTTATGCCTCTATATCACTCCTGACCACATATGGGGGATAACTGAATGTTTATCCATAAAAAGAACATTATACATATAAAAATCTATACATAGTAAACTAGCATGCTAGGCTTCTGGGCAAAAAGAAATTTCTAATATAAAAAAAATCATATATTCTTTCATATATAGGGAGTTCTCAGATCATACTATTCTATGCAAGCTAGGATCTCTAATCTGGAAAAATCTATTTTGTTAAAGGCATGAAATATTACTTGAAAGTGGTGGCCTTATACAATATAAACCATGTTTGCAGGATAACTGTTATTCACTGGGATCAGAAAATGGGTTTTAAAGCTTAGAAGTTCCATAGATATCACCCTTGTTGCTATCCAGGCTATATGTTCCATATTCCTGTTTAAAAGAGTATTTTACTTAAATAAATAGTGAGTTGCCATGCTGTAACATACAGCATCAGTCTTAATCCATCAACCTATTGATCTAAGGCAATGCCTTTTTCACAAACATTCCATTAAGATGACAGAGACCATCTTAGGGACTGTTGATTGTTTGATTAATGGATGTTTTTGGAGTGGTCAAGCTCCACATACCATCAGAATATATGCCCAGCAAAAAGGTGCCTATCTACAATTCAAGGCTCTACTCTGAAAATGATCTCAAAAAGTCAGTTTAGAGAGTGGAAACCTGCTTGTAATTTTTGTATATGACCAAGAACAAAGACATAAAGGCAGACACACTTTAAGTGAGTGCTGGAGAAGAACCTGATCACTAATGGCATGTGGTCTACAAATATGTCTGCATATTCAGCAAGGATGTTTGTACTAAGGAACCTTTGTACATGCAACTGTGATGGTCAGGATAAAAGCTCATAGGAAAAAAAGAAAAATACATTTTATTTTATGAAACCATTGGCAAAAAAAAAGCAAACTACTCATCTGTCTAGAGAATTTATTCAATAAATAAATCTGCAATTAGAATAAAGAGTTAAGTTGCAGTTAGGTAGAGAGAAGAGGTACATAGCTTTTATCTCCTCCCCAAGTTTCATAAAAGGTTCCCACCAAATTATACATTTTAATGTGACAGATGAGGAAAACTATTAAAGACCTGAGAAATAATTGTACAAATGGATATTAAATTATACCTTTAAATGTTAAATTAAATCAAGCTTAGTTTTTGTCCTGGCCTCACCATTTATTTTTCATAACTGTGCCCATTTTTAATGCATATCCAGCATGTTACTCAATGGAGAAGTCTGGCTTTGGATCTGAAAAAGATTTGGGAATATGATCTAAACTACTTAGTTACATTTTAATAAGGACATTCTTATCTGTAAGATTAAAATCTTTAGTTCGAATCAGCTTTGTGAAATCAACCTCTTTCAAGAGTAGTTACAAACAGTTTCTGGGTAAGGCATTTGTAAAGTGGAATGGGACAACTTGCCCCAGCCAATTCGCCACGGCCAATTTGTCACAGTCAACTCAGCATGGCCAATTCACTGTGGACAATTCACTGCGGGACAATTCGTCATGGCCAACTCACCACAGGACAACTTGCTGCAGTACAATTCAACAATTCAATTTAATTATTTAAAATAATTAAAAAAATATTTTAATTTTTGTCATTCACATTTTATTTTGTCCCTTCTTTGGCATCCTTTCTTTAATGATTTTATTGGATTATTTCTTTCATATTAATGTAACTCTTGTCCCATGGTTGGCCATGGCGAGTTGACCGTGATGAGTTAGCCGTGGCAAGTTGGTTGCGGTGAGTTGTCATTAAATCTTTGTAAATTGTGGTAGTGGTAAAAGTAGCAGAAGCAGCACAAGCAAAAGAGGAGGAGGGACAGCAAAAGGAAAAAAATATAAAACCAGAATGGAGAAAAATTCAGACACTCAATTATTGTATAGATAGGGCAATGTGGCAAAGAATGTAAACAAACATAAAAGCATTTTCAGTAGCACTGCAACTGCATGAAGAGGAAGAAAGTTATAAATATATACCTAAATATAAACACAAGAGTGGTTCACTATATTTCCTAATGCGAACTGACAGTTGGACTGATGGGGCCTTCTGACTCAAAGCAGATGTTTCATTCAACTTCAAGCATGATTAATCTAAAATAAAATAGTTATAAAGAGGTTCTTACTTGCTGAAAGAATCTGAATTCTGCGTGTTACAATTAATAGATCCCAAAAACGAAGTACAGTGGCTCTTCTGTAGAATTTTTTTTTAGAAAATCTTTCTATTATTGATACAAAGGCTACCTATAGTAAATGCATGAAGGCTTTTTTTTTTTTTACTTAAAAAACTTAAATAAATCTATTTTAAACACAACTTTGGACAGTTCACAAACAATCAAACCAACAACTATAAAATCAGCATCAGCATCATCATAAAATGGTGCCTTAGTCATCTTGAGATGCCTGCAAGCAGCTTCAAATGTCATCATTCTATCCCAGCACCTGGCTAAAACGCAAGACTTAATGGTCTTCTGAAAGGCTAAAAAAGTCTGCCAAATCTCCAAGGAGAGGGGATATTCCATAAGGTGGGGACAGCCATCGAAAAGGTACACTTCCAACGTCCCACTAGATTTCAGGGAAAGGACCTGAAAGGTTGTGTACTTGAACAAGTTCATAGCCAGAAATAGGGCAATTACTAACATACATTTCCTCCGTAATATTTTTATATGCAAATATCAAAACTCGTTGGTAGGGGTTATTTTTTTTTATTTGGGCCATCTGTCTAGTTTACCAGACTGGGAACACAGCAGGTGCTGCCTGGTTAGCGGAAGAGTTTGTGGTTTTCATTTACTTGAGAAGCTGTCTTCAACAAATGACAACAAAAGAACTGGGAAGCTGGTGAAATAATACTAAAATAACAATAAATCTGTAAAACAAAAAAACATCTAGAAAAGTCATTTCTTTTTTTTTTCCTATATAAAATTTTTATTGTTTTCATCATAAAAAAAAAAGACATCACAGGTATTACACAATGTTATATCCCATCCCCCCGGACTTCCCAAACCACACCTAGGCTAATGTTCAGATATAAGTAAACAAATAATAATATCTCTAACTCCAAACTCTAAACTTAAACAATCCATCTCTTCCGTATTAATAAAAATTATTCATTT
>NW_015386654.1:38480-78785 GCF_001527695.2 Protobothrops mucrosquamatus | reverse complement strand
ACATGGTTGTTCCAGCTTGCGGGACTGGCCTAAGGGATTTTAAAGGGGTTTTAATCACTTTTAATCGGATCAGATTTAAATATTTCTTTTTAATTAATTTTAAATGTGTACTGTATTTTTGTATTTTATCTGATTGTTAGCCGCCCTGAGTCCGTAAGGAGAAGGGCGGGATATAAATGTAATAAAATAAATAAATAAAAATAAATAAATAAACAGCATTCTAACTTCTTGTTGGTTACCCTTATGTCGGTTAGCTGTGGTGTAAGTTCTTTAATTCCAATGCATAATTAGATATACTGCAGTCTATTTCTGCAAGAACTTTGGCCCCCTTTTATGATGGCTGCTTCCGCAGTTTAAACACAGTATTTTAAATATCCGAATAGCTTCTAAAAAACGTTGACCTGAATACATGAACCATCAACCACACCACAGTTTCCAACACACTGTGTGTAGCTTCTCATAACCTCAACAAGCAATAATTCTGTATAAAGGAGAAATGGCCTTAGAAAGCTTCCATTCCTTATTTTAGATTCGTAACAAAAGAACATATATTTAGATTTAAATATTCAAGCTAGTTAGATGTTAAATACCATAATATTCTGTATTATAATCTAAGATTATAGATTTCAAAACACTATAGTCTTTTAATTAAAGCAGTCTAGTCATATCACTGTCTTGGTAGGATTGGTGTTGGTGGGAACAAGTTGATGGATGTCATATTATATTTTTATAATACTGTATTGGCTGAGGCTTATAAATTTTAGAGAAGGGTACTACTGAATATAACAAAGTAGATTTAGTAAACAACACGGCTAATATCAACAGAATGATAGATGTTCAGACACACAAAGGAGGCAGGTCTTTCACTTACACACCCCTTTCTCATCCCGTCCTGATATTTCTCTCTGGACAGTTTATTCCTATTGTTACTGGCATTCAGTACACATCAGGGTTTTCAATAATAAAAATGTATATAATTTAGCTCCTTCAAATATTTACATTCTATCAAACCAGCTAAATCTGTTACTTATGAATACGTATGAATACTTATACATGTGTGCATACATATACAATTTGTACATATATGCATTTGTTTCAAATACACCCATGTTCTCTTCCATAAATATTAGTTTGCTCTAGTAACAATTTAGGTTCCTTTCTGTTGTCAAAGATTCAAAGGGTTGGAAGGGACCTTGGAGGTCATCTAGCTCAACCTCCTGCTCAAACTAGGAGAGCTTATACCAACTCGGTCAAATGGTTGTCTAGTCTATTTTTGAAAATCTCCAGTGATGGAGCATCGACAACTCCAGGAGGCAAGCTATTCCACTGAGTAATTGTTCTTCCTATGTAACTAAATATTAACAAAAAAGTAATAACTATGAACTATTTCATGAATCAAAACTGATTAAAATCTCAAATCCCTGAACATTTGGCTTATAAAAATATTATGCTAGGTTTAAAGATTTACTTTAAAAACACTGTATGGACTGTTTGGAAAATTAAGTCTACTTCTGAAATAGTTTCATGTGTCTTCCTAAGCAAAAGAACAAAATAAAGAACATCTAACAAAAGAAGGAAAGTTTGTTGATTTGCTTAAAATAAGAAACTAGAATATTTTTAATATATTGTAGAAAAAGGAGCTCCTTTGATTTTAGAAAAATAGTGTAACTCATTTTGGGAAGGATGTATGTGGAATGACTTTAAAGAGGTGATCCTATATGCCACAAATGTACCATTTTACTATGATGAATAAATATAGACTACAGAAATTAGAGTATTTTCAGTGTACAATTTTTCTGTAGCTGCCACGAACACCATTCAGATTTAATTTAATCTATTACAAATAATCAATTTTAACTAACATTTGCAGCAATACATTTAACGGTGTCCAATAGCTAGCTCCAGCCCATAAGGCATATATTAAGCAAAGAGTAGTGGTGGAGATATCCTATGAAGAGGAACAAACTCTACTCAACATGAATGTAAAGTGGATGGTGACATACAGAAGCACTTGAAGTACATAAATTGTCTACTCAAATTCTCAATGATTATGTGTGCAATTATTGCAGGTCTTTTCAAATTGCACTCACACTGCCACTTAGTAAGCAGAGCACAGAGAAAGCACCCAGGGCTAGATAAATGCATGAGACACTTTTTCATCCTCTCCATATCATCTGTGACCCCAGCCTGCCCTGACTGACGTTGTTCCAGCTTTAAACGTGACTCTTATGCCTGAGGATGCACAGCAGCTGGACCATTGGCGGTAGTGGCAAAAGTTTAGCTTACCTCACAAGAGGAAGCAAAGAAGAGGGTTATAATTTTTGACCCCTCTGACCTTCTATTTTCCACCAATTTGCCAGCAAGGAAAGCCAGATCCAGGTTAAGAATAGAGTAGGTTCCCAATAATAGGAGGAAGGGAGATAAAATGTGTGTATAGTCTGGAAAAAGGCACAAAGTCTGCACTGTGCATGACAAATACAAGAGATGGGTGGTCTACATTTTTGGCTTGTTATTCATAGAGGAATGTGGATATAATCTTGATGAAGGTATACAAGAGAAGTTAAAGAAAAGAAAAGAAAAGATAACTCAGTCCTGGGGAAGAAATAAGAAATTCAAAAGAACCCCACTTTGACACTGTTTGGTATAACATAGGCAAAGGGAAACTTCATTCAATATTCTGTTATGATATCCTACAGCAGTGGTGGCGAACGTATGGCACGGGTGCCAGAGGCGCACTCAGAGCCCTCTCTGTGGGCACACATGCCGTCGCCCCAGCTTGCCTCCCCTCCTCTCCCAGCAGCCCCCCTGAAGGAGAGTTGCCCCCATGGCCCACACGGAGCAGCGCAGCTAAGGACATGGCAGCCAGGCAGCGTAGACAAGACTCTGCCCTCACACCCCATTATGCAGTTGATGCTGCAGGGCGCGGGCAGAGGGTATGGCCGCCATAGTGCTGCTGGGCTGCCTGGGCGATCTGCGGCGGGTCCTGGAGGCAGTGAGTGGTCCTGTCGGCAGGCAAGGGATGGGGGGCAGTGGGGGCAGGGCAGTGGGTGGAGCTGGGGCAGGGCCAGTTTTTGGGCACTCGGTCTCTAAAAGGTTCGCCATCACTGTCCTACAGCAATCAAGTAGCATTCCTGGATTTCTTGAGTTTTCTGCTTCATGGCCTAGTTTAACCTCAAGAGTTGATATCATAAACCATACTAACTTGTAATACCAAAACTTAATATTAGTTTTCATTCTTAATTGTGATTGTTGATTGGCTTTTTTGATGCATGTAGCGGCCACTGTAGGAAAATAAGACATTGCACTGGAAAGGTTTTCAGTTTGCTTTTCTTATCTTTTGGTTCTGTAAATAAAATTTAAAGTGCCTTAAGTCAAGCCTAACTCTTGCTGACTTTGTAAGTCATCTCTGTGTAGATTCTGATGGGTTGAGATTTGGCAGCAATATGTTTTGCTATTATCTTCTTCCAGGACTTTTTCAGCTTTGAAGCCTACCATAGAGTCCACCCAGTATTATTTCTAAGTCTCCCATCCAAACATTAAACTGGCCTAGCCCTGCTACGTTTTTGACCCAGATGAGACCCAGATGTTGACATCCTGTTATACTCATTAAAATTACATAAAAGCTGAAGGCAATATCAGCACTCAGTGGATATATGCCAAAAACAGCCGCTGACTTCTAAGTCCTTTCCTTCATTCACTCAAGGAATGTAAGGCATATAAGCCCAAAACAGAAGGAACAGCAAACTGCAATATTCTCGATTTGAATGAATGACTTTGAAATTCAGTTTTAGGGAAAGATGAGTGCTTTGTAACTCATTCATGTATTAAAAACTGGGATTTCCTATTCTGAACTTATTATTATTAAAGTGTGATAGCACTGTGTTCCTCTCTCCTGATTTATTTAAGAACAAAAGGTGGTAGTCAGGAATATCCTTTTCTGCATCATATTATTCTATATACCAGAACATTCTGCTAGGTACAAACTGTGTTTTCCTTGGAGACCGGCCTGGAGAAAGAATTATGTTTCATAATTAAGTGTATGTGTACAACAGCATGTGTTGTCCCATGTCTTCTTCCCTTGTTGACAGCTAAACTGTAGGAACTTTGGAACAGAAATGGGTCCTATTCATTGCTGTTTGTTATACAGATGGAATAGATGGCTCTTTTTTTTTTCGCCCCTTGTTATAGGAGCTTTTAGGAAACAGATGAACATTTCCAGGCTCAAATCACAATGGCCAAACTAGGAAAACATGAGGTTTAAACATATTTCAGGATAGCCTTCACTTCAGGCAGAGGAATGCAATATGCTTGATTGGATAATAGCATATGTGAAATGGATCTTAGAATTTTAAATGATCACAGGTTGAATGAGGATTAACAATATGGGATAATCTGCCAAGCAGGGTGTAGTTATACACAGAGAAAACAGTTGGTCCTCCAATTATGACCACACTTGAGCCCAAAATTTCTGTTGCTGAGATATTTGTAAAGTGAGTTTTGTCCTGTTTTACGACTTTCCTTGCCACAGTTGTTAAGTAAATCACTATAGTTAAGCTAGTAACACGGTTGTTTAATGAATCTGGCTTCCCTACTGACTTTGCTTGTCAGAAGGTTGCAAAAGGGGATCACATGACTCCAGGACGTTGCAACTGTCATAAATATGAGTCAGTTGCCAAGCATCTTAGTTTTGATCATATGACCACGGGGATGCTGCAATGTTTATTTAATTGTGAAAAACAGTCGTAAGTCACTTTTTTTCAATGTCATTATAACTTTGAACTGTCACTAAATGAACTGTTGTTAGGTTGAGGACTACCTGTAGTAACTTTATTCTGTTCTACACTGTCAGATTCTGCTTCTCGTGCTATGTGCAGTTCTGGCCACCATACTCTAAAAAGGATTCAGCAAATTGGAAGAGGGAAATGAAAGTAAATAGGGGACTAAAGTTGAAACAGAATGAGGAAACTGGAAATGCTTATCCCTAAGAAGAAAAGACCAAGTGAAAATATGATAGCACTTTTCAAGTACCTTGGAGGAGCACCAGAGACAACCACAACTTTTATTATCCCAGAGTAAAGACATGGAAAAATAGTCTTAAATGACAAGAAAACAGTTTTTAAATAGTCTTAAACTACAAGAAAGCAGCTTTTAGTTCAGGGATGGAAAAATGTTTTATGAATAAGAAGAGCTAAACAGCAGAATCAATTACCAAAGGAAATTATAGCATCCAATGCAGGAAACACAGTATCGTCAAGCAGAAGTTGGCACACCTTTGCTGTGGATGCTTTAATTTGGAGGTTTATACTGAGTAGGTATCAGACTAAATAACTACTTCCAATTGTTTTATTTCAATTTTCTTAGCAAATTCTTGCTCTTTTCAACCCTTTCTTCCATCCTGTACTTGGACCAGAATGAGACCACAGACAATGGTTCTAGTTTTGAGTCAAAGAAAAGCACACACTTCATAAGAACTAGTACACAAGGGAAGACAAGGACTATTCCAATCTGTTAAAGATCCAAATCATCATAGATTGACTTTGCATTTATACAATAAATGTATTATGTATCGTATTGTGATAATTAAAAAATAAAGAACACAGTGTATTAGTTTTTAGTTTAAAGAAAATTAACAAGCTTCTTGTATTGCATTCCTTAAGCCCAAACAAACTGAGAATAGACAAATGCAATGGTAAACAGTTTTGATGACATTTCTAAACCATAATAACTATCTGGAACCTATATATTGAAAGGCCATAGTGTCATTGGGTACTAGATGTTAAATGCCATAGCTTGCAGTTCTTCCTGGCCTTCTATTTGTATCTAGCTATTCAGTGTGAAAATAAGAAACTGGACTAGATGAACATAATCCAGCAGGTCTCATTTTCTCTTTCTCTATACATTCACATCGATACACACAAGAATAGTAAAACTTCTTCAAAGGTAAGCAGGTGTTTAGTTTACTTTCAGAGGAAGTACATCCTGTGGTGTTTTCCTCTTTGCCTATAATGATAGCAATAGCACTTAGACTTATATACTACTTCAAAGTGCTTCACCGCCCTCTCTAAGCAGTTTACAGAGTCACATATTGCCCCCAACAATCTGGGTCCTCATTTTACCGACTCGGAAGGATGGAAGGCTGAGTCAACCTTGAGCTGGTGAGAATCGAACTGCTGGCAATCGGCAGAATTAACCTGCAATACTGCATTCTAACCAGTGCACCACTGTGGCTTATGATCCACATCAATCATACCAGAAAGACAAAACTGAATTGATATGGACAGTCCTTGCTTCTAAAACAACAGGGACAACCACTTATACACTTATAGTTAGAAAAAAATAAAAAAAACTAACATTGTTTTCATTCTTCCTATTGTTCTTGCATTACTACTAGAGAGGCATTAAGACATTTCCCAAAAACAAGACAAGAGGAGAAGAAATGAGGAGAAGGTGATGCTGCAACATATCAAACAGCAGCAGTAGTGGATCCAAAAGATGAGAAAGAGAGAAAAAAGTAGAATATGATGTGCATGGAATTTGTCTTTTCTGCTTAACAATATTGTATGTTTTATTTGTAAATCATATTTAATGCATTAAGCCCCCCAAAATAAGATTTTTAACCATATTAACCTTAATAACATCATCCCTATGTGTTCTTATTTTTTTTCCTTTCAAATTACAAATTAAACAGTACTGGTATCTGTGTTGAAAGATACAAAAATTGACTGCAGTTTTACAAAAAGTTTCAAAGAAAATAAAGCACTGAAAAAGAAAGATTGATTTTCAAATTGAAAGCACTGGACCAACAAGGTTACAAACTAGAAGCAACTGAACATCACTTCCAATTATAATCCAGGAGTTATCAAAATCACTTGTTGATGTCTGAAGTTCCCAAGTTAGACTACAGAAGGGTAAACAAATTCACAATACCGCTTTATCCATTTTATTTCTAAAATAGCCTCTTAGACACTTAGTATTCCAGAAAGGATGCCCTCAGGGTGACAAGAATCATAGGTCCTATTTCCTTTGCTTCATTACAATTCTCTTTCATAACAAAAAGCATTTCAGGATCACAGCAAACTGTTTTAGCAACATAAATATGCTCAAAAGTGAAAGTCCACCAATAAATAGTATATTGTATAAAACAGTCTTAAAATGATGTCAAAGGACATTTAGATACACAATGTAGGTATTCAAAACAATGTCAATATTTTCAAGCTAAATGTGCCTAAGGGCATTAATCTGTATACTGATAAAATTCACAGTGTTGTTCACACCTGAACTTTCATATTTCATAACAATAACATATAAAGAAGTCCCTTTCAAACCACAGATGGGAAAAATACTTCTTTAGAGTTATCTCAGATAAAAATGTTTTTTAAAATACAAGCCATTCTTACATTAATCTGGGATTTATTGCACTTGGGTTAACCAAACAAAGTTTATGTACTGTGTGAAATGGCTATTTTAGACTTAAGCATGTTCTAACAATGTAAATGAGCAACACATTCATAATTTATCACAAGTTTCATTTGTATCTTAACATTTCTTTAAGGAGTTCAATGTGGTATAAAACCCACATTGGCTTTTCTGAAGAAATGGATTTATAGTAGGTTAATATTCTCTATGCCAAATAAGGTCATGCTTATTACTTGCTCCACACATTACTTTGCAAAGCATGAGGTGGAAGTTAATATAAATTTAAGAATTCTTCAACTGATTATTAAGCATCCCTAATGGATAATGTAACTTAGCTGAATCCATATTGTATTATAAATACCGCTTGTTATACTCTGCTAACTAGAAGCAGCAATTTGCCTTTGACTTGTCATGTTTTATTATAATATATTTTTCCATTGTCACACTCCTTCCCAACTCATCTGCATCCTATTGATTTTCTAGTTCCTTGCTGTTATTTTTTTAATCCACACAGTTAAATCTTTTAACAAAATAATTAGTTTGAGGCTCAATGAAATAGTTCACCTGTCATAATGGGATTATTTTTTTCTCCAATTGCCTTTTAAACAATTTAATCATGGGGAAATGTTCAAGATTTAATACAGTTTGACATCCATAGCAGTTTGACATCCATATAGTAGAAGACAAAATTCTTATATTATACAAAATGGATGAGATGAAATCATACAATAGATGAGCCCCCTAAGAAATTGGTTAAAGAATAATATTGGTTAAAGAAAGCTTTCCTTCTTTTATAGGGTAATGGGGGGGGGGAATGCTCAAAGATTGTGCAAAAAACAATAGGAATAAGCTATTTGTGGAGGACAATGGAAATAGCTAAGGTGGATAGTTAAAGCTCACCTCATTCACATCTAAATTAAATATGGAACATTTAAAAGTTTATATTACTTATATTACAGCCAGTATAATAGTTGGTTATTTTAGGCATTTCAACAGTTCCCAAAGGTCTATTTAAATGATTTTTTATTTCCTCTATATATTGAAAATACTAAAGACAGAGCACAGTTTTAAAAAATATGCAATTAATTATCACTATAGAGTTAGTAATTGCACAAAATTTAACAATTTGGTCCATCAAATCCTAATTACTGAATTTATAATGAAATGAAAAATCTGGTTGAAATGTTTCTGAGCTGCAAAATATTAAAATGCATTAAATCTTTTTCAGTTTACAACATAGCTCTGGCAGTTAATAGAAAAAACTAGAGTTAGTAATTGCACAAAATTTAACAATTTGGTCCATCAAATCCTAATTACTGAATTTATAATGAAATGAAAAATCTGGTTGAAATGTTTCTGAGCTGCAAAATATTAAAATGCATTAAATCTTTTTCAGTTTACAACATAGCTCTGGCAGTTAATAGAAAAAACAAACAAACAAGCAAACAAATAAATGCTACTGTAGTGTATCACTTCAAACTCCAACATGGCAAAAGGCTAGGGATGTAATATTAAAGGAAACAATGAGAAAGAGTATTTAGTATATGGTTATACAAATTATTTATTTATTTTCATTTAATCTTGCTTTTTTTTTTTAAAGAAAAGATTGCCTTACATTTAGGACTGCTACTTTCGGGGTGTCTATAACATTTCAAAATAAACATACATAGGGATTAGGCTATATATCCTATTAAAACCTGTTGTATCAATTTTAAGCAAACATCCTTCAGACAAAAACTGCCTGCCAATTTACCATTAATAATCTTCTAAATATCATAGTTTGATGTATGTGTAAAAACAAATGTACAGAAACAGTTCATTATCAATGATATATACATGATAAATGTTGTGTTCCAATCCCATAGCTTTTATTGTTAAGCTATACATTATGGGTCTGTATACTGAAGGGTTCCATTTATTTCCATACTCATGAAAAAGTTATACATTATTCTGATATATGTCATCAGAAAATAATCCATAATCTCAATATTCCATGGAAATACATCAATATGGCTTTACCATGAACAAGCAAACAAATTTAAGGAGATAATCTCACATACACACAGAGAGCGTAATCCATTGGAAGCCTTTCCTACATAACAATACTGAAGCTCCAGAGGAAACCTTGCTCTATGCAACTTCCACACAACTTAGCGGAGGTTTTTGGGGAAAATAAATGTTACTTGTAATATTTTGGAGAGTGCCCCAGACACCTTAAAATTGAACTTGCATACTCCTGATGCATTGAAGACTGCAAATCTTAAAGTAAAGGGGGGAAATTTGACTGAACCAAGCTGAAAATATTTAACTTACAGCATGGAGAAAGACAAAGATCAGTTTTACTTTAAACCAAGTATGTTTTAATAGAGAAGCATGTCACTTCTCTGTTTTTTGTTTTTTTAATGCCACACTGAATGACTTGGGTGTGTAGATAAAAGGGTGTTAGTAAATTAATACTGGTCCTCCATTTCTCCAATGAAAGCAAAGAAAAGCAGAAAACGTAAATGTAATAGTTGAGCTAATTCCAAAATTACAGATCTAAATAGTTAATTTAAATAGCACTGGAAACACTCTTAAATTTCCCCATAAAAATACACTAGGATAAATATGGCTTTCTAAAACAAAAAAGCAAACATCTTTGTTTTCATTACCATCTAGTTAATTCATGTCTAGCTGCATTACTGCAAATATATTTCACAATAGTTTAAGAGTACCCACCCCTTGCTGACAGCTTTTTAGTGTTGATAATTTTGGCAGCATATTCTTGTGCTGTAGTGATTTTCATGCATCTTCTCACCACTGAGAAAGCTCCCCTGGAAATCAATAAACAAGAGTAACATAAATGCCAATTTTGGGTAGGCTACTTAACCATCTAATAATCTGAACAGTGTCAAGAAACACGATTATATTTTTTCTTAAAAAAATACTGCCTTAATTTGGGTTTGCAGCAGTGGATTTAAACTGTAAGGAAAAGGTATCTTCTTCAAATATATTGAACGCATGCACGTACTGTTGCAAGTGGCTACCTTAACACCAGAATTGTGTAAATTTTTCACACCCATTTTGTGCTTTTACTGTGCTTTGATTCAAAGATATGAGCGAATATATTTTTTTGCAGGGAATAATGTTCTTACATTTTATCCGTTTTCCTCCTCAGATATAACAACCAAAACACCCATTCTATTTATTTAAGCTCAAGCCTCTATGGAGTGGCCTGGATGCCATAAATCTCACTACCTGCAGTTTTAAGCACGAGCATTCATGTGCAATTCCCTTGCAGAGCGAGCACGGAAAATTAGGCTGTTCTTTATGACAGGCTCCCAACGCTAATACTCCGCCTGCCATTGGTCAAGCATTTTCAAGTCGTTTATATAACAGACTTAACATAGGACTGAACTGATAGATATTTTTTGGGGGGGGTAAGGAAATACGGTAATAAAAAGAAGCAAGAGGAGGAGCCCGATGATTTAACTCTGAATTACAATCTTCGCCTGAAGAAAATGCACCTTTGGGTTACATTTCCTGGTACTTAAACGTGGGTCAAGCCTCCCGCCGCCCACGTTTCTTTTCGATTGCGGTCGTTCGAACGGACGTCCGAATGCAAGCCACCCACGCTGCCCAAGGGCCAATTTCGTCATCGGTGGTTCTCCCAGGATCATGTGTCCCCTCCACTTTACGAGAGGCGGGCAGGGTGGAAAATCCCGCGTCAGAATCTTGTTTCCGACAAGACCGATCGCTGCAAGAAGCTTACACCCCGCGTAAGAAACCAAGAGCGGGAAGACCTGCCAGGAGCGGATCGCACACTGCCACACACAGAAACACGCCCTGCCCGCCCGGGCTGAACTTTGCGCGTCGATAAACGCGGCAGCTCACGGTCGGAAGCTTCACGCCGAGCAAAACAGGCGAGGGAAGCCGATCGCCTTTATCCGAGCACCTGCGTTCCCCTCCCTCCGCCCGGCCAACAGCCCAGCTCAGCCTCCCGCAGCTCGGGCGGCTGGCCCCGAAAGCGGCGAGGAGGAGCCGCTGAACAAGCGCGCTGTCCCCTTGGCGAGGAGCGACCTGGGGGCAGGGCTCGACCCAGCGCAGCTCCCCGCTGGCGCGCCATTCCTCCCAGCTGTCAAAGCTCCTTTTCCCCCGCACCGCCGCCCAAAGCTCTCCGGTGGCCGCTAGCAAGGCGAGCCACTTACTTTCCAAGCTCCTCAAAGAGCTGATACTCGTCGGTAAACCTGGTGCAGGTTGCGGTTGAAGCCATCCTTAGTCCGGCTCTTGCAGCCCCTGGCGCTTCCGAGGAAGGAGAGGACTGAGGGAAGGTGGACTCAGCAAAGGGGAGGCGGTCAGGGCGGAAGATGGGAGGGCAAAGGCGCTTCTTCTTCTCCTCCTCCGCCTCCTCTTTTCCTCCGGGCGAGTCTCTCAGCCACGCTCCTTCTTGGCAGCTTCTTGAGACTTTCCGGCTGGCTTGTTTGTTTGGGAGGGGAGCCGGAGGGGAGGCAGAGGGGCGGGCTTCTCCGCGAACTTCCCTCTCTCGGCGCGCACGCTTCGGGGGTCTCTCCGGGTAGAGCTGGCTACGGAAACGCTCCCATCCAAAATGGAAACCCCAAGCCGCCGAGCAAAGCCTGCGCTTACGCGGGAGAAACAGCAGCCCTCAGGCAGATTTAACAGGAGGGAACGGGACGAAGCAGAGGCGAGGGAGGATGACACCCTTGCCCCTGCTCGGGCAACCTCAGATGCCGCCCGTTAAGACCGCTTCTTTCTACCGGGAATCCCCCGAAGCGCCCCTTTCCCGAGGGCTGCCTCGCTAGCGGCGCCTCCGGGGACTCTTGCGCTCGATTCAAGGCAAGGGAAGCCCGACCGGCAGCTTGTCCTTCCTGCTCGCTCTCCAGCAGCCGTCGCCTTGGCGGGTCTCCCGGCTGTTTCCTCTCCTTTCTCTATACCACACCTCCCTCTAGCGACGGCTGGACGAGCCCCGTTGCCTGGCTGGGCAGAGCGGAGCAAAGCAGCCCCCGATCTTCCTGGCTTTTCCTTTAAGTCTCTACCCACAGACTGCGGAATGGAGTGCCCTACAGGTTTTGGGGCCAGTTCCATGAGCGCCCCTCCTTCCTTCCTTCCTTCCTTCTCTCCCTCCCTCCCCGATTCTTTGTTCCAAGACGCGTGAATGAGCGAACGTGTAAAGCTTTCCAAGGAGACCGCCTGAAATGAAAGACTTGGCAACACGGGGGCGCTAAAGGAAGAACGCCGGGTCACGGATCCTTTTGCATTGCTGCCTTTACCGCAGGGCTTCTGCTTTAGAACGACTTTCGGCCCAAATCGCCCAGCTTTAGAGGCAGCCGATCCCAAGCAGGATCCACTCCCAGGCTGTGGGAGGGAAAGCCCCTCCCCGCCCCGTCCCTCTCCTCCGCGTTCCATTTCTTGACGTCACAATCGACGCGATACCTCGTGCGCTCCATGGGCCACTCTGCGCTTGGAAACAAAAAGGGAGGAGAGGAAGCAGAACGCCGCTTCTCCGACTCTCGCGAGACAGCCCAGCCTGTTTTATGGAGGGGGCGGTTGCGTTCTGGGGAACGTTTAGGAAGGATGCTCGGCTGTGGGCTGTCTTGATTGGGGGGGGGAGGGTGCTGCGTTTTTGTTTTGTTTTTAAATTGGAAGTCTTAATTTTATTTAAAAAAAAATAAGTTATGCATTATACTTTATAGGCATAAGAGCATGTCAGGGTAAGCACACACTCGCCTCCCACTCGAAAGGATTCTGAGTCACGTCCTTAAGATTAGATTAGAAGGCTGTGATCCCGGTACTGTATGCTTTTAGACGCGACACTGTAAAAGCCTTCCGCATAATCCGTGCAAACGACGGTGCGGGTAATTGTGGAGGTACCTCGCTGAAAGTCTATGAGAGTAAGGGACAAAGCGGGGCTTGAACAAAGATAGGGGATTCCAGTGCCCTTCCATTTACACGTACATGTGGTTTGGGCTTACACAATTATATATTGCTCAGCCTGATTTAAGATACTGCAATGCTTTTCAAAGTTGCAATGTCTGCTATTCGTTGAGGAAGCGGAGCTCAGTCAAATGTATCCTACATTCCAAAAATCCACACAGAAATTCCTCAGCCTCATCCGTTTATTCTCTTTCCAAATGACGCTATCATTTTTTAATAAGGAATATGCTACTGGAGTTATTTAATTTGTGGGAATTGCCTTTGAGTGATTATGACTAACTGTGTAGCAAATTAAGATTTTTTTAAAATCTATACTGGAAACCTGATTCCTCCTGTTTGTATCTCAGTGCAGCTTGCTGGTTTTATTCCTGTTGGGGGTGTACATATTTTCATGAATTATGGCAACTCTTCCTTTTGGCACTGAAGTCAAGTTTCCTGGAGCCTTTCATTGATACAAAGCAAGAAGGTCCTCTTAAAATTAAAAAATACTCTGTAGATTCTACACATAAGTTCAAATAAAGCCAATGACATCAAGCTTATGGTGTCAAGCTTATGATATCAAAGGAAGGAACATTTTATTTACACAAACAGACAAAAAACACCAATAAATATGAAATTATAAGAAAACTTCCATTTCAGTGCAGTATACTATATAATGTTATTGTTTCACGCAGTATGTCCGTTTTATACAGAACTTATTTTTAGAATGTCTATAATGACAAAAAGAATGAGCATTTAATTATTAAAATATGAGACTAATCATCAGCTTGATAAATTTTAGAGCTTGTATGAGATTGTTCAATATTGTGGTAAATTATATGGATGCTTATAATTAAAATAGAGGAAAATATATAGATTAAAAATATTGCAAAACATTAAGCTACTATCTTATTTCTGCAGCCTTAAATGGCCATGACTTTTGAATAATTTGTGTTAATTGGCAAAGGACATTAAGACTTATTATAATTTTATTTTGCAAATGTTCTGTCTCTTCTTAGTCATTAGTATAAATGGTTACCAAAGGGAAGACACAATCCATAAATGTTTAGAAAGGAAAGCTTTGCCAGGAATGTTTTTTAGCAATGTCTACCAGACTTAAGTTGATAGCATTTGCTAGATCTTATTTTATTGTCAAATGGATCCAGCCAAATCCAGAGAGTTATTTAAGAGAATTTAAATAAAGTATCTGATGATTAGGTATTGCAGTGTAAACAAAAACCAAAACCGTAGAAAAAATATAAATGAGAAATACTGTTACAAAAAATAAGCATGCATAAAATGTTTAAATAAAGTTTGCAATAGTGGCAAATATCTAGCTCCAGTGAAGAATGAGAGTGAAGGTTCCTTCTCTGAGCTTGTGGGTTGGTTTCCAAATGTTTTGTTACCAGGCTAGGTAACATCTTCAGCAGAGTTTAGGGGCTGTCAGTGTCGTGCTCTTCTGTTTATAAGGGCTTCAGGTGTGGGTGGGGCAGTGAGGGTTTTGTGATGAGTCAGATGTGAGTCATCAGTGAGAGTCTTGTGATGGGGAGGTTACATCAGCTCAGGGTCATTGGAAGGTGAACTGGTGGGAGAGAAGGGCTTAAAATAAAGCCCCCCAAATCCTGAGAACTAAATTGCTTGCAATAATTGTGGTATGAAATGCCTTCTGCTAAGTCTCTACCATTCTCCGAGGCTGGTAGTAGAATATAATGTGAAGGAGATGAAATGTTTTGAAATATTTCAAAGAAACTTTGGCACTGGATAAGTGAGAAGCATTTTAAATGCCTCCTCAGTGGCCTCAAATCTTTACTTCTCACTATAATCTAAAATGAAACAATATAATTGCAATCATAATTGAGTGTTGACTGCTAAAATGCAATGTGAAAATAACCCCAGTTCTCAGAATACTGCAATTAAAATATCCAGATTTTAAAGTATGTATCCAGAACGAATCCTTCCAAAGTAAAGATTTATGTATTTTACGTGTTTTATGACTAAGGACCAACATTTTATTTCTGGGCTATATTCTTATGAAGTTCGACTTGTGTCTGGAAATACAGCTGCAATCTTTAATTATCTAAGTTTGTATGGCCCTAAAAGTCATGTCAACATATAATAGATTTCAAGGGCACTAAATTACAGAAATTACCAGTTTGGTGGCATAGGTTTAAAATATCCTTTAACTTTTATTGCTTGTTATATCTGGGATTAACAACTGTTTAATATTTATGGCACTATTTACAAATGATTTATGAATATTATCCTATACTAGGTTTATGCCTTTTAGGAAGTTTCTTGTCCTTTATGTAGCATCATAAATTCTGGCATTGACTAACATGTCGAAGAAGTGGGTGGCTGTATTAAATCATCATCATCATCATCATCATCATCATCATCATCATCATCATCATCATCATCATCATCATCATCATTGTTTTAATATTTCTGCGTCTCCTGTACACTTTCAAGGGTAAATTTCTATAATTGGGAGTGTCAAATAGCAAATGCTAGTGTTCGTAAATATTTTAGTAACGTATTGAACACGATAACCATATGTTAAAAAAATGACTTTAGATCCAAAGTTATCTCCTTTAAAATAGGAAGTCATTAGATTTGATTGATCGTTCTAGCTTTATCAATTTCAGATAAGCAAGTGCTGTATGGCAATGGCCATAGGTTGATTTTTTTTAGGCTAATTTGCACCTGCTACAAGTCCTTAGTGTGATAGAAACCTCTGCCATCATGCACCTATTGTCATGGGAAGATGGCATGAGAAAGGCAGATTAAGGGAAAATACAGAGCTAAATTCTATTAATTTGAGAGATGCTACTATGGACTTAAAAGACCAGTCTCACATAAACTAGCACAGCATAAAATATCATGATTCCTTACTTTGACAGGGCAGGTCTGTTTTTATTTATGTATTAGATAATACATAATTAATCTATGTAATTAATGTATCATGACACAAGGAGGCAAAGAACTAGTATGGCTATCTTTCCAAAAATGTCAGTGATTTATGAACAAAAGAGGTAGTTTATTGCTTGCTTTATCATGGAAAGCAAATTTACTTCTTATTTTTCTCAATTTAGCAAAAGTTTCTTCACAAAAGAGCTAGTTTTTTTTTTAAAGCTCCACAATTGCTCAAGTTTTTTTCTTTATGGACCACTTTCTGTGCTTCCTGATGCTGGAAATAAGGAGTTCTTCGTAAAGGGATTAATGAAATACGAGTATGTTTGCAGCTTCCAATCTTAAGAGTTGAGTTGGGAGAGGTATTGCATGATGAAAATCATGTCATTTCAACCTTTGGAAAATGTTTTGCATTTATGAAAGACTGACTAGCCTAGATAAGTAATGCAAACTGCAGGCTTTAGAAAGAAAGTTTATACAGAAGAGAAAGACGATTCTTAATACTGAACTAGGTACAAAACAGATTTCTCTGCAAATTAAGGTTTTAGTTTAATAACTAGTCTTGCTCAAGGTAATATATGGGAAGCTCTCTCCTAATGTTAGCTCCACTACAATGATCTGATGGCTTGGTGTAGAGAGCCATGGAGATGACCTTGGAGAAACTTTGCAAACATGGTTTAAGCCTGGCAAACTGTGAGAAAGAAGCTCAGATCAGCCATACCCTAATTCACTACCATATGAAAGAGTGAAAATAGAAAATTCAGATTTTCAAGATTATAACTATAGCCTACACCAGTAAAATATAATTGCAGTCAAACATGTTGAGCCTTTTTCCAGACTTTTCCTGGCAGCTGGGCACAGAAAGGGAAATGGTCACAAGTCACCAAGTGAGCTTGATTGTCAAGTTTCTTAATGATTCCACTGGTTGTTCAGCACCTTAACAAGTGCATTATACTAGTAGCTTCTGGGGTAATTTATTTATTGATTAAATTTGTATGCCACTTGTCTATCAAGCAACTACCAATTAAAAGCCATTGTACCACATCCTTCCTTGTGTAACACATTTTTTGTGATACAGAACAAAAAAAGTAGGAAGTAGGCAGAAAGAAAATGTAAAAAGATTATAGATGAAAGTCTTCAACTCAGAATTTATCCCTTCCTGTGTATGTGAATCAGGCAAAGCAATGGCACAATATACTGAGCATAGAGTCTCAAGAGGCCTAAAATTGCCTCAAAGTAGAAACTCATTGCAGAGAAAACTAATGACAAGAAGTCTAAAAGCTGCACTGGAAGGATGAAAAATGGTTGTGATTAACTTGAACGTACAAAGCTGCCCCTAAATAAATTGCTCCTGGTTAGTAGATTTTTTGTTGTGTAGCCATATAAGAAATGCTATAGCTTCCATGTAATATTTCTTTCAATTTCTTAAAGACCTGGCATACATCAGAGGCTATTACCAGCAGGCACAATATTTCTGAAAGAAATATAGATGTGATACTACCTTTGGCACTGAGTGCCATTTAACCAAGTTTAAGGAAAGCCTGCAAAGATTCTCCAAATCCTTAGTAATCCTAATGCTAATATTAATCTGCCCTAGCAACAATCTCTTTCAAAGCTAGCTATAGGAGCTGACATATTTATGTAGCATATTTGAGTACTATTTAATCCCACTTCTCTGTTATCCTGTTTTGTTTTTAAGTTGGGTTTTATAATGCCAAATAATTAAAAATATTTTCCTCCAACTGGATGTTGTTTGAGTTGAACTACTACAGTGTCCAGTATAGTTGATGGCTACGGATTATGGGGGTTAGCATAAGAATGGAAGAGTGAAATGAAGTATTTTTATGTTGCTGCTTCTTTCTTGAGGGACACCATTGATTTTAGCAATATGTTCCTACTTGCCTGCCAGCTCTTCAATTGTTGTGCAAAAGGCCTTTTTATGTTGGACTGATTCCACCCTGATGAAGTTTATAACAAAATCAAAATCACAGGCTTTTATCTGTGTTGCATCCAGATTCATCAAATGTCTGTACCTTTTCCTGGCTCAGAAATGCATTTTAGCATTTTTCCTTTAGATATAGCCTCCTTGATGTCAGCCAAATGGATAGAATTTTGTTCAGCGGGGAGGCCATTAGCTGTCTCACAAGGAAAACAATAATGAAAGCAAGATATTCCACAAGATGGAAAAACAAGCCAAGAATCCAATAACATGTATGGGAGGCACATCTTGGGAAAAAGAGAAGGAAGAATATTAAATTAAAACCATACACAGAACTTGGCCTTACAGTCATTTGGAAAATTTATAAGACCCCTTTCCCCCTTATTTCCTTAGGCAGTACAGCTGTCTTGCCATGGTACATCATAAGCACAAATGTAATAGAATTGAAAGAATGGAATTGCAAAATATATTTTAATACCATAGTGTTGATGTTGTTCTAGACTTAGTTTACATGCCTTATGTATTGGGTTATATATAGAAGTTTTAATGTTGTAAGCTGCCACATGTCAGGTTGCCTTCTAGATTTGTGCTTCTGTTAGGGGATTGTTGCAGAGCACTTGTGCTAGATGCCTCCTAGGTGTGATATAAAAAGAGAGGCCAAATACTCAGGGTGGTAATGGAAATTTAGAAAAGGGAGGTCAAATCTCTTCCCCTTCCTCTAAGCACATGATATATAAGCATTGCCAAACTTGATAAAAATATTCTGGATCTTAAAGCTGTTTGTAATACATAGAATTCATGCCTAGGTTAACAAACATCTTTTGAAGGCCTGCATTCCACATGTGTACTCCAGATACATGTCAATGCTGCTAACATCGGATGTTCTTTCTTTGACAACAGATGGAAATGTAGCCATCTTTTCTCTATCTCTTTTAGAGTTTGTTGATGCTGGGAGGGGGAATGTGGATAAGAGTCCAGCTAGTCATAACAATAATAACTCAGCCGTGGGAACCCAAGGTTATTAGGTCCAGAGTTGATAGAAATTTGGCCTGCAGGAGAGATGGGGAGAAAGCCTGTGCTTCAAGTTAATTGGGGAATGTGATTTATGATGGTTAATTGGAGGAGGGAATTATTCTTTGCTACTTTGTGCCAGGGGAGGGGAATTCAGTTTTTGGCTTTTAACTATGTAGTGCCAATACTTTGTTTCTCGAATAAAAGATTCTTTAAGGAGAACAATGCCTCGAAGTTCTTTTGAAGAGATTCATCTGTCAGAACCATGACATTACAACTAAATTAGTTCTAGTTTCTATAAAACAAAAGCTACATTCAAGAATTGTCTTTGGAACCTGTTTAGATAAAACCTGTACCTGGCATCCTAGTGGATACTGCAACTCTCAGCTGTGATAGTTCACTTAAGGTATTCGACCCATACAGTTTTGAGAATGCAGTCTGCATATTATTGTTATGGGTCTAGAATGCCTTAGGTTCCTTGTGTAGTGTAGTAGCTACATTTATCCATGTAATTAGTTTTCAGCAATCATAGGAGTGTCATGATAAAATAAAACCTATGTTTAAAAGATTGTCTTTTTATGTACGCACATAAGGAGGATTACCTATGATTTATAAAATCCTGGACAAGTATGCAAAATACTTTAGCTTACTCTAAAGCAGAGGCTGGCAACGTGGTATCTGATCCCTTGATTCTCAGCAGGTTCCCCCATTCGCATGATTTCATTTTTTTAAACAAAATATGGTTTAAATTTAAACATAATCAAATATTGGTTGACTTATAGCAATGCAAAGTGCCAGATTTTAGCAGCATCTTTATCTGCAAAAATTCTTTTGATGGCATATAGGCCAATAATCATTCTTAGGTAGTAAAAATGAGGTGTGTTTGCAACCCAGTGCTTTGTTTGGTAAAGTGCCACTTGTCAATAAAAAAGACAAATTTATAACAAATGATAGAGAGGCTATTAGAATGTTTAGACAGTACAGCTGGGAATCACTAAGCTTGTTTGGTTTTTATATACCTTTCAGATGAGTCACACACTGAACTGGAGGAGCAGAGCTTAAGAAGCTCAGAAGCCAGTTATCTCTAGATGGGGGTTAGAAAGATTAGGATCTGCGGAACATGAGCCTGCAGTTCTGGTGCAGTCAGATAATTAGCTACCTGTTGTAGAAACCGAGCAACAAGCTAAGTTGGCAGTTCCAGAGACTGAGGAAGAAAAGATCTTAGCCCTTGCATCCACAGAAAGATCAAGCAAGTAGAATAAAGATGTTAAATGAAGTTCCTCAAAAGGAATAGGGATGATTCAGTAAAATAGACATGCCTGAGGCAGGACTATATAAAAAGAGTTTGGGAGTCACACTTTTGTTGGCACAAATCTTTCTCATCTTAAACCTGATTTCCTGTGCCATTTCTCTTTTCCTAGCTGATCTTTATTGCCTGCATCTTCAATTTGTCTGCCTGGAACTTCAGCTTCTGAAATAAGCTTGCTTATTTTATGCATATGTGCTCTCACATTTGTGCGCTGATCTGGGGAGTTTTATAGCTGCCATATATACTGACTTCCTGAACTTATAATTGCTGGTGTAGGGTGTTGGTCATGTCCAATGATGGGCAGCCAATTTGTGAGGTCACCCATGACAGATTTTCATTTGTGTCTACTGATTCAAAAATAATGCTTTAGAGTAGCCTATCCTACTTTGTTGTCATTTACAACCTGCTGCAATTTGGCTCCAGTTGTTTCCCAGCTAACATCATCAATAGTCATGATGACAAATGTTTGTGGGATTTGTGTCTTATTTGGAAGACATTTTAGGAGTGACTTACTTCCAGCAATGGCTTTAGTAGCTCCAAAATGCATGTGTTACCTTCTAACACTGGGAAACTTACCTTGTGATATGCCTACAATTACTGTAACTTTTTGTCAGTTTATCTTGATATCTATATTTAATGCAAACATCAACAAAAGCTTTGTGAGGAGAATAGAGAAGCCTTTTTTAAAGGCCACCTTTCTTTTCTTCTTTTTGGGAAGAAGAAAGGAAGAGAACTAGTATGGAGATAATGCCTTGGAGCTAAATTGGAATTGACAGCTCTGGCTTTTGAAAACATGTAGCTTTAATAAAGAACAAAATGGGCTGGTAAATTCAAGTTGGATGGGCTATGTTTCATGCTAAAGGATTGTTGGTCTGAGAGAGTTCTGGAGAGGTTTGCTGAAATGAATTGTTGGGTACAATCCTGAGAAGTGTTCTGAAGATGTGAAAAGGAGGAACTGCTATAGGGACTTCTTTACCCCATGCAGAAGATTCTTTGTGAAGTTGAAGAGAATTGGAAGAAAAAGAAATCAAAGGTTTTCCAACTAGAGAAAGAAGGGCCAGTTGCCAGCAACTAATCTCTACTACTAATCTCTAAAATCCTTTCTTAACTCTAAAACTAGGATGATGTAGGGATAAAGTTAAGCTCACATCATAATCTGAAAACATGCACTTGTAGAATTATGCTTTAGGCTGTCTTGAATAAAATCACCTAAATGTTCTCAATTTGTAAATTAAATTGGGTTGAAAGAAAAATCTTCAGGTCCAGTCCAAGCTGGGAATAAACATAATGGAGGCTGCTTAGGAAAGAAGGTTCAGTTTATTGAAGAACAGAACAGCAACAGCATGCAGTTCTGGGGAAGCTGACAAAATGGAGCTGTGAATGGTGGGTTTTTATATCTTCTTGGGGTTCTGTGTTTGGAGTTGTTCCTGTTTGAGGTTGTTCCTGTTCCTGTACAATGAACTTTGACCTGCGGTTCAGTGTGCCCTATTGGTATGAGAAGTGAAACATCTTTTAGGAAAAACAAAGACAGTCCATTTGCTTTTTGAAAAAGCACCTTTGGGACAACCATGACCTGGATGACTGAGAATCTCCATAGATATTAAATGAATTCTGAGGTTTATGGTTAGTAAAGCTTAGGTTCTACTATTAATCTTCCCAGAATGTAGAATATATTTATTTAAAAAATTTGATTATATGATTACAGAAATTAATTTGAATCCTATGTATGTTTTAACAAAACCCATTTTTAGAAACGATGAGACAGAACATCTGAATGCTAAATTTAACCTTGAGGAATGATGACATGCTTTTTATAATAAGCCTAATGACTTTTTCCACCCCTAAGTTGCAGTATCCCAATAACCAACTTCAGGTGAACATGGGGAGATCATGGTAGGATGAAGGTGTTCTAGAATTCTGAGAACCAGTAATTTCAATTCTTTTCCCACTGTAAGATACAAATTACATGGGGAATGTTTCAGTCTGAATCCTCCATATAAATGCTTGATCCATAAAAAGCAGAATGAGAAATTATCTGGACATCTGTGTGCTGGGAGGGGGCGTAGTGGCTCAGTGGTTAAAGACTCTGAGCTTGTCAGCTGGAAAGCCCCAGTTCAAGACCTGAGTGCCTCACGATGGTGTAAGCTCCCATCCTTGCCCCAGCATTGTCTACCTAGCAGTTCAAAAGTGTGCAAATGCAAATAGATAAATAGGTACCACTTTGGTGGGAAGATAACAGTGCTCCATGTCCCTGAGCATATAGACATGCCGGCCACATAATTTCAGAAAATGTCTTCTGACAACATTGGCTCCCTCAGTGCCCCCTAGAGTTGGATATGATCAAGCGGGAAAACTTTTACCTTTTATGTGCTGGGAATCTGCAAGAATCTTGGTTTCTTTTTGCTAGGCCATCACATATGATTAAGGATTTACATTCCTTCCTTGCACAAAAAATCCAGAGAAGTCAACTGTTTATGCAACAAATTTACTTGCTGTTCTAACTAAGATAAGAATCAAGCTGTAATCTTTGTTTCTTACCTTCTTAGTCTTAAAAATAGTTTGAGTTTAGTAGGCTGTAATATGATTTTCAGCCCACCAAAGTGTTGGCTTGCCCTTTATCACATCTGTACAGTCCTATATGTTCGCTATTTATTAATTTACATGCTGAGAAAGTCTATGGAGATTCTCAGTCATCCAGGTCATGGTTGTCCCAAAGGTGCTTTTTCAAGAGGCAACTGGACTTCCTTGTTTTTCTTTGAAAATGTTTCGCTTCCAATCCAAGAAGCTTCTTCAGTTTGAAAAAACAAGAAAGTCCAGTTGCCTCTTGAAAAAGCACCTTGGGGTTTCCCCCCCCCAAGTAAAATATAACAATGAGTTTTACGCTGAAGTGGGTCCAACATGAAACATAATAAATCCGCCATATCCAACATCTAATTCCATTTTGCTTCTTTGGCATGAATAGTAAAGACATCCTTGAGTCAAGCTCGATTCCAGATGATTACATCCACACAGTTTTCTTGGCAGCATTGTGGAAGTGGTTTGCCAATGCCTTTTTCCAGAATGTTTCTTCAACTTTCCAGTCTAATGCAAATGTTTATTTCATTCAGAAAAGATAAATAAAACATTTTCCCACAGCAGTTGAAAATAATATTTTTTTTCTTTTTGGTAACATATATGGATCTATACTGAAGAAGCAATATGGATTGCTTCTTCTCATTAATAGGGGACATGTAATCTCCCAGAGATTGCTAATTTAAGAATCATATTTAGGATGTGTGATTTGCAACCTCCCTCCTGAAATTCCTATACTCAAACAGCAGGGGGGAGGCTGTAGGTTCAACGGTGTCATTTCTGAATTTGTCTATTAAGATGAATCCCAAATTGAAGCAGGTTATCATGGACCTCAAAGGTAAGTGTGCATTGCTAAAGCAGTCAGTATACATCTTATTATTCTTGTTATGAAATCATCTTATTCTTGTTTATAAATTTACAGATATTTCTAAAATTCTGTTTTCACTTTGTCAGTTTGGAAAACTGAGTGTAGATTAATCAGAAAAAAATGAATTTCAACAACTGTAGAATCAGGCTGCAGCATAACAAAATTAACAAAAGAGAAGGGGGTCTGAATACTTTCTGAATGAACTGTACACAGCATATGTGTGTGTGTGTGTGTGTGTGTGCGTATGTATTCTTAGCAGCAGTATATATGGAGTCTGTAAATCAAAGTTTTATGTGGTACATTTAGGACAGGAGCCTCAGCCTAGGGGAAATTGATACCTTTGTGTGAAAGAGGTTTTGGCCAATATAGGTAGTCCTCAACTTACAACAATTTGTTTAGTGACCGTTCAAAATTATAACAGCACTGTAAAAAGTGACTTATGACATTTTTCACACTTAGGACCATTATGGCATCCCTGTGGTCAGGTGATCAAAATTTGGATGCTTGGCAACTGACTCATGTTTATGATGGTTGCAGTATCCCAGATTTGTGTGATCACCTTTTGTGACCTTTCGACAAGCAAAGTCAGATTCATTTAACAACCGTGTGGCTAACTTAACAAGTGCAGCTATTCACTTAACAATTGTGGTAAGAAAGATCATAAAATGGAGCAAAGCTCAGTTAACTAATGTCTTACTTAGCAAAATAAATTTCGGTCTCAGTTGTGGAGGACTACCTGTATTTTTCACAAGTTTTGGCAATGCCATCTGCATTATTTATTATACATAATAATATTAATAGGCAATAAATAGCTGCTAATTGATAATCAGATTTTTAGGATCTTTCAAGGATTAAGACAATGAAGATATACCTGTAGATATTGACAAAATTATTTCAAAGGAATCTGAAGAACAAAAGAAATGTTAGAGCTCAAATATCTTTTTGTATTTAATAAGAATGCTAAAATGTAAACAAAACAAAGTTGGCAGAAATATTAAATTTACCTCTGCTCAGCATGAATCCATATTGCATCTCAATATTCTTAGTCTGATTCTCAAGAGGACAATTCTGTCTTTTTAAATGAAGCTCTTTATTTTCCTTGTAAAAGAAAAGATCATATTTCAAATGAGCTGGTTCTAAAATGTATAGTTTAAATTCAGTTTTAAATTGCATATTCATCCCTCTCATATATGCATTTGTAACTGTGGACAGCTGGTTTTCAGTAAAACAATTAGTTCCAAGCCATGTTGGCTAGGATTTCTGGATCATGCAGATCCAATGCATCTAAGAGTCCTGTATTGGGAAGGCTGCCTCCTGTCTTTGTGGCCCCTTGAATATGTATGCCCTGTTTATGGAGACCTGTGCATGGATTCTTGTTAAAACAGACTAGAATAACAGAGTTGGAAGAGACCTTGGAGGTCTTCTAGTCCAGGGCTTTTCAACCTTTTCACCCATTGTACCACTTTTAGGATATGGCAATATCCGAGTACCACCAGTCGCCTAGCAAGGTGTCAAAAACTTGATGACCCCCCCCCCCCAAAAAAGGAAAAAAGTGATAAAGTACAGGTAGTCCTTGACTTACAACAGTTCGCTTAGTGACTGTTCGAAGTTACAATGGCACTGAAAAAAGTGCCCCCCAAGCCACAGCCGAGCAAGACACCTGCCTGCCCACCTGGCGGCACTCTCAATCCCCTCCCCCACTCCCACTTTTCTAGGATGGTCGCATACCACCTGCCAGGTGCCAATGTACCACAGGTGGTACCCGTACCACTGGTTGAAAAGCCCTGTTCTAGTCTGATCATAGTTAATTTCAGTCTTTTCTGTGAACATTTTTCTAGTTATTCATTCATATCATTGCTCATACATAATTGCATCTGTCTGCATAAGTGATTTAACCTTAATGTGTCAACAGGAACAATAGCGTCATGATTTTATAAAAATGGAAATCCTAGTATAGTATAGGGTCTCTCCCACTTTCAGCCCTAGTCCCTATGGCCATAACAGATTGGTGTTTTCTGCTCTCATACCTTCCAATATTGAGACTATGTAGTCCAGAGATCCGCCCCATTATTAGGGAAGGCTGTCCCAATTGTTTCTCTTCGACAGATTTCATTTGAAGTCATGTATGTGTGTGTGTGTGTGTGTGTGTGTGTGTGTGTATGGAGAGCAAGAGAGAACATATGTGTGGATTTCTATAATTAACGCAAGCAACTTTTGTGCAAAATGTATAAGATGCACACCAGGCAGTTAGTAGTAACTACTAACTTGTACTACCACCATTACATGTAACTGCACATTTCATACACTTGTTAACATTTCTCCTGCCAAAAGACTTAAGTCATGGGTAGGTTATTCTTCCATGGCTAAGGGCATTTTCTTCTCTCTCAGGACCACGTTCTGGAGTAGCGGAGCAGCTACAACAAGACGATTGGAGCCATGTGGATTTTCTGCTTTTCTGGCTGTTCTTTTACCATATTTTATAAAGCCATCTCAACATTTTCTTTTAATTTGGAAAGTCAATGCCATAACAGAGTATAAATTTTCATAAAAATAAACTATTTTAATAGATATATACAATATATTCACATAGCTTTTGCTTTTTCCCAAGAAAATAAAGTAATTGGTTACACAGTCTAGTCATTACCTTGAGAACAAGGGAGACAAGCACATAGTGAAGAGATGCACCTGAGTAAGTTTTTTTCACAGGTATTTCTGATTTACAGCTACATGAAACAGCATTCTCTTAGGAATAGCAATGGAGTATAAAACTAACCACCCATAAAGTACAAGCCAAAATATTTGGACTTGTGACACACAATTAATTATGTCATGCTCCTCTCCCCTCCCTTTTCTTATTTTTGCAAACTATACAACCTTCATTCAGGCTTATCTTGGTAAGCTCCTTTAACATCAGAACATACTTGAGAATTAGCTCCATAACGGGTTAGAGACTGATGGGATGGAGCTTAGCTCTCAAGAGGCATTCTGGTTCTGCAGTAGGCTGATGGCAGCAATTAGAAAAGCAAACCTACCTTTAACATTTGGGAGTCTTGTTTATTTCTTTTTGTTTGTTTGGCTACTTTGCAAATCCTTTAAGGTAGTATACAAAGAATATCAAAAACTTTACAATTTTTTAAAAACTTTCTTCAGGATAAAGACTGTATGGACAATGGGATAATGCTGGTCCAGGGATAGAAGCTATAGAGAAGGTACATATCCAAGGTTCATTAGGATGATGATGTCTTGATGGGAGCTGGAGCATGCTGACCCTGCCAATTCTTGTAGGACAGGTGGAAACAATTGGAGAAAGGTTATCCTGTAATATACAGAGCCTAAGCCAGGGGTAGGCAACCTCGGCTCTTTTATGACTTGTGGACTTCAACTCCCAGAAAGACTCAGGAATTCTGGGAGTTGAAGTCCACGAGTCATAAAAGAGCCGAGGTTGCCTACCCCTGGCCTAAGCTATCAAGGGCTTTTTTAGATAACAATCAGCACTTTGAATGGCAAGTGAAATCTAAATGGCAAGGCTTGCTGTAACTGCTCATACTTCTGCATCCTGAACCAGGAAGGGCAACCTCATATAGACTGTGTTGAAATAGGATCTTCTGATACAGGAAAAGAGTGCAATTAGTACACAAGATAAATCTATGGAAGAGTTTTTCCAGCCGCAGCTGCCATTTGCTCACAGTAGAAGTCTAGGTAGGACATCAAAATTGCATGCCAGTAAGCTGGACAGACCCTAAAAATGAAGAATCCCTAAATCCAGAGTCATCTAGTTATGTTAGAGTTACATCTAAATAATTTCCTCCAATTCTAGACCCCAATCGCACCCAATCACTGATCCAGAATAGGATTTGCAGAATTAGACATATACAGGTTTGTATCACTTAGCATATTGTTACCTGATCTCATGCTGGTCAATGATCATGTACAGCAGCTATTTGTAGATGTTAACAAACAGCAGGGTAAGTGACAACTGTGAAATATCCCACAAAGCAAAGACTTCAGGTTTACTATTTCCTTCCCAGCAGCAAATAGAACTGAACCTGGGAAAGGACAACCACTGAAACATAGTCTCTCATTCCCAACTCTCCAAATCAATTCTAAGATATTGAAAACCTGCAAGACATAAAAAAGTACCAAGAAAGCTTGGATCTGGATTGCATATTGGTTCATGAGAGTTTAACTTTTAGCCACTGCCCTTAGATACAAGCAATTCCCTTATATGTTAGTAAGATATATTTGTGGCTAAATTCTGCCAAATGAATTCACATGATGACTATAAAACTAGTATAAAGATCTCCCAGCTGCAGGCTTTCTTGGCTAATGTTGAATCTATGAGATTTATTGAAACTGCTGGGAAACAGCCTCTTCAAATCAGCCAAGAATGATTTTAAAGGGTGTAGGAGAGTTAATGAAAATTTTGGCTTTGTAAGATCTTCAAACACCCTTGCAGTTTTTCAAAGCTAAAAAGAGAAGCTGAATGGTGTGATGAACTGATTATTTTAATTGCCTTGCTACCCTTGTCTGTTTCCCTCTTCTGATAAAATTCATTAGGAAGGTTTGTTTAAAGGGAGACTCAGATTTATTCTGCTCCTTTTATCAGTTTTACTATGACCTTTTTGATCCTCCATGTTTCCCTAAATTTACATTATACTCCTTTTATTAGATTATACCATTTATCCAGACAAATCTATTTGGTAGTATAATCCAACCCAACTTTATCCAGTTTGTATGCTCTTTTTCTCTTTTCCCCTCAGATTAAAATGTTTATTGATTTATAGTCAAAAGTCAACATAAAATCTTTTCTCTGCTATTGCCTGTATTTCCTATATCTTGTCCTAGCTCAGTCTAAAATGACTGAGTTCACTGCTTGTACTCTAGGATGCATATATATATATCCAAACTATTTTTATGTCATTGTAAATGTTACATTGTAGTGCATTATATATGCAATTTATGATATATTTCTGTTTTTAAAACAATGTTGGACTAGTAATGTTGCCTCAAATATTTATTTTTTTATTAAATATAGGCCAGTTTGATCTAATGGTTAAGGTACCAGGCTAGAAAGCCAGGAGACTGTGAGTTCTAGTTTTGCCTTAGGCATGAAAGCTAGCTGGGTGGCTTTCTCTCAGTCCAATTCACTTCATTGAGTTGTTGGTGTGTGGAAAATAGGAGGAGGAAGGACTATTAGGCATGTCTGCCACCTTGAGTTATTTATAAAAATAATAAAAGTAGGATTTTTTTAAAAAAAATCTAAAATAAATACAGTTTAACTATTTTAAATATTCACAACTGTAGAAAGAAAAATGATCAATAAATCAATAATAAATATATAAATAGTTATCTATATGTTCTTTGATAAACAATGGAGGGAGTATGGTGCTATCATTTTACTTTGGGACTTAAAAGAGATATATCTAAATATCACAAGGATTAATTTGGGTGAAACCTTGAATCCACAGATTTTCATTTGGTTTTATAGGTGAACAAAATGCTGGCATTTTGATGCTTGCCCCTTAAGAGTTTATGACTGAATAGAGACATAGATTAATGGACAATGTCTATCAAATCAGTGTTGACTCTTAGCAACCACTTAGATCAGGGGTCTTCAAACTTGGCCCTTTTATGATTTGTGGACTTCAACTCCCAGATTCCTCAGCCAGCGTGGCTGAGGAATTCTGGGAATTGAAGTCCACAAGTCATAAAAGGGCCAAGTTTGAAGACTCCTGACTTAGATTTTCTCCATGACAAAAGACACATCTGCATGAAGGTAAATGATAATATGTTGTGATAATGCAATGCAAATCACATGACGTACATGTAGGGATACCAACTATGAAAAGCTGGAGTTACATTGTAACAACACAATGTAAGTTTTTTATTCTTTATGTTGTGGTTATTACTAGATGCCTGTGTGGTTATTGAATTAAATGTCTAACAGATTCAAGTAGAATCTTGTATTTAAATCTTGAATCATACATTTCAGTGAAAACATGGTCAGATTTCTCTAATAGTTATCTCAGACATCATGTGTATTCAGTTTCCATAGAGGATATTCCTTAGCAGTACTTGGTGTATTACATGACTGCCATTCTTTGCCAAGTTATTTGTGGATAATGTAGTAATTTGAGTGTACTCATGCACCCATCATCTAATCCAGGATTTCAGTTTATATCTTTTTGTAATTATAACCATTTATAAGAAGTTTTGTACATATTTTATTTTTATTGAAAGGAATTATAGCCTGGCACATTCTAGAAAAGAAAAAAATTCTTTCCCAGTTGAAAGCCAGGCAAAATCTAAAGCAGCCTTTTTACAACTTAAATTACTTTGGTAGCAATGTCAGAATCTGCTTCATCCCATCAAAATTAGGAGATAAACCCAAACTCTTTTTAACCTTTTATCTTTTTCATTTTAGTCTATTTTCTTTAATCCAATGGAGATTTTACACATCTAATTAAATGTGCAGATGGGTCCGAGTTCAACAACCTATAGTCAAGTGTCCTAGAAATTGGGGTTGATTTAGTCATGAGTGCAAAACATCTCACTTGTCCTTAAGACTTTATAATTCTCTGCATAGGTGTTGATGTTAACCACATCTTACAAATGGATTATTCTGTTCCAATTAAAGCCTAAACAAAAACTGCAGGAATGCAAAAATGACATTTTGGTGTTGATATTTCAATTACAAACATTGGAGAACATTTCACTTCCATGTCAGCAATGACATCCTGAGGCTACACACCTTTACCTGGAAGTCAGCTTATAATGCTTTTGATGAAGGTAAGTATAAGAATTGCAGCATAAAACTCCAGCTAAAATCATTGATTTATAAGGCAATTCAAGGAATGTCCTTGCTGCCTATTAGATTTCTTCTTGGTTTTTTGTTTTTTACCCAGTTTGTTTTTATTTAATATCTTATTGTTTTTATCCTCCTTAAACCATGGGCCCCACACTCCTCCATTAAAATTTGGGTTGCTCCTGGGGTCTTTAGGTGGGTAGCGAACAGGAACGGCTGTCTTATTGAACTGGGAAAGCCTTCGCAGCAGCTGCTTGACTATACTTGGATATTTCCTAGAAAGATCCTCTCGTTCATAAGGATCAGCCGTGATATTGAACAACCACACAGTTTTACCAGCTGTCCATGAAACCCGTTCATTGTGCCAGCGATTGGGGCCAACATTACTAAAAGATTGAGGAGGGACCCAGTCACCATATCCTGGATTTCCTGTTAGTAGTTTCCAGTGGTTTACACGGATGGCTGACTGAATGGCAGTGTTCCATATTCCAAAGCCAGCTGCCCAAGAACCATTTTTGGCTTTTGTGTATATGGGATCAATATTGTGTAAAATATCTATTCTTGGAGACCGCCTGCCTTCACTGATGGTCTCCCACACATCATAGCCATCCAGTTGTATATCTTCATCAATCTGCCCTTCTGCTAAGGTAATAAGTGTTGGAAACCAGTCAGTTATATGTATAAGCTCCTTGCATATACTTCCCTTTATTTTAAGTAAAGGGCTATGAACAAAGCCAATGGCTCGAATCCCTCCCTCCCAGTAAGTACCCTTGCTTCCTCTGAGAGGCCAGTTATTTCCACCAGCTGTTGGCTGGCCTCCATTGTCTGAAGAGTAAATTATAACACTGTTGCTATAATAACCATATCGCTTTAATGCATGGGTCACATTGTTGATAGCTTCATCCAAGCATGCCAGCATAGCAGCGTATCTGCGCCGATTGATATTATTAATTGATCTATAACGTTCATAATACTTGCCCGGGGCCTGAAGTGGTGAGTGAACAGCTTGGTATGCAAGGTATAAGAATATAGGTTCTCTGGGGTTATGGGAGGCTAAGATTTGTTCCACTCTTTGAGTGTACATCTGTGTAGAATACATTCCATTGTCGTGATCCCAAGCAGCATTGTCGTTTTCATATAAGTCATAGCCACACATTCGAGGGCTGTCACATTTGTAATGAGTGTAATAGTCACCACTACCCAAAAGAGAGCCAAAAAAGGTATCAAACCCCCGTTGAGTTGGCATACATTCTTTGCGATAAAAGCCCAAGTGCCATTTGCCAATCATGTGGGTTGAATAACCTGCTTCTTTCAGTTTTTGAGGCAGTGTCACATTGTCCAAAGGCAGGCAGTTTGGCTGGGTGGGCCGTATGACAGAATGCTGAAGACCTGTATGGATTTGATACCTGAAAGAAAGAAAGAAAATACACCTTAGATAAAGGAGATACAATGTAAACAGATATCATAAACAGGATGGAATGCACAATGGAGCTTGGAGCACAGCTCTATCCATCTTTACCTGGAAGCAAGCCCACATAGATTCCTTATGGTTCTCAAGCTAAATACTGGGTTCCAGATCTGAGATTTTGGATATGTTGTATGAAAAGTCATTCTTGCTGGAACACTTTAGTCAAGAAAGGTATTCCTTTTTTATCCTATGAGGACTCTTTGCCAAGTGACATATGGAGGGTGGATACAAGACCTTCTCAGTTATGGAACTTCACCAATATAGTGCTTTCTCCAAGGTGGTATGCTTGGCATAATGTCTTTCAGACACCAGGCAAAGCCAGTTCTCTTCTCTCAGGCATTTTTTACAGTTTTAAAATCAATATGGTTTTAAGATTTTAAGATCTAACTGGAATAGTGACCATTTTGTTTCCTATGCTAAAAGTTGTACCTGCATTTTATTGTTTTTATTTATTTATTACAGTTTTTACATTTTTGTAATACTTTAAATAATAGTAATCCATGCAGACCATTTTGTTTACTGGGTGGATTAAAAGAAATAATCTCTGTGACTTCATTTATTAGTCTAAATAATTATTGGATCTTCAAATACGCAAAAAACAGGCATCTACAGTATATGAACACTAGAAAGAAAAGCTGGATGGAATTTGATGCTGACTTGTCATGCTAAGACTCATTTCCTGTAGAATGAGAACTTTAAATAAAAGCAGATCTTCCTGTCCATCCAATCCCAGCAAAGCAATCTGAGAAAGAATATGCTTACTTATGAGCTACTTGTACAAATACCACAGCCAAAAAAACCTATAAAAAGAAGCCTGGAATGTTTAGATTGTTTTTAAAAAAACTTCCACAGTTTTTAATTATTCACATGCATAAATATACATTATATCTTTAATCAAAAACAGCCAGTTATCACTCCAACTAATATATGGAACATATGCAAGGAATCCTCATGTTTATTGTGTATGGAATAAGCACTATGTCACCCAGATGACATTGTAGCAATTACATTTTTGGTTACAAGTTACACAAAATGTAAAACAATGCTTTTGAATTGTGATGGTGGAGAAAATGTCTGAGATCAGGTTGGACTGCTAGAAAGACCAATTATTCAATACTAGAATGCTCGCTAGAAGCATTAATAATGAAGCTAAAGGTTAAATATTTTGAATGCATAATGTAAAGGGAAAAGTCAAAGGAGAATACATAGAAAAATGAAAGGCTTTCAAAAAAGAGACGACAATACGATGACACAAGGACAAACTTAAAAACAAGTGAAATTATTTTGAACAAGTCACAGAAGCAAATGAATGACTGAATAACATTTTGAAAATGGAAGGAATATACTAACACAATTATCTCATTCACTGAAAAGCATGAAGTCCCTGCTCTTAAAGATAAAAGTTGGGGGAGGCAGGGCCCACATTTTCTGAATGTATTTAATAGTCCACATTTTCAAAAAGTTGCAGAAGCAGTGATTTAAATCTACTGTCTTGCTTTGAAAAGTCATTTATGTTGTTATTATTTCTTTCCTCTAAGGCGTCCTGCAGTCCATTTGTGTAATCTTGTTATTTTCAATTGATACCTTTTATATAAGATGACATATTTGTCAAAAATAAATATTTGAAAAGGTTAAAGGAATTCTTGTAGCACTCTTAAGAGGACTGCTGTAATATATTCTTGATCTTTCCTGGAATTTCAGAGCTGTATTGTATTGAATCTCTGTATATATATATATAAAAAAACCAGTGCTCCTACCTATCAACACAAATCTAGCTAAAGTCTATTCTGAGTTCATATGCAGCAGCTTGAGTTCTTGAAGCACTGAAATATTTTAAAGAGTAATAACTCATGTGATATAATGAGCTAATGGAAGTAATTTAATGGCTGTACTGGTTTCATTTGCCTCCCAGTCATAAACAAAACTTTACAGGATATGTAGAATTTGGGTCTATTATTGTTTACTATTAAATAGAAGAATTAAATCCATTCAGGAATTTTACAAACATGGGCAGCATTGTGCCCTGGATGGCAACCTTCCATTGATGATTTCTATCAGCTGACGGTAAAGGTAGGTTGCTTGAGACTCAGGAGGCAAAAAAGAACCTTTATACTTAAAAATAGCATCCACTGATAATTATATCGCCCATGGATTTGGCTAGTTTAAATTGCTTGCCATCAAATCTGATGGCAGCAAATCCCGAAATTTAACTATGCCCCCAAATTTCCCCACACTTGTTTTCAATGTTTGACTCTCTATTCTAGCACTGAAAACGAGGGACAAAAACTATGTGTTCGTATTTTTCAATCCAGGCATGACCTGCATACAGGGAGTTCTTGATTTATAACCACAATTGGGCCTGAAATTTAGCTTGTAAGTTGTGGTCATTACTCGTCCTGACTTAATTTTGCAACCAAATCCGTCATATCCAATGGACTTTTTTGCCATTTTTTTTGTCGGAAAACAGCAATAAAACCATTGTTAATCACAGTTATGTGGCTGTCGGATGCTGCAACCACTTGTAAATGCGAGTTGGTTGTAAGTGCCCAAAGTGGGGATCATGACATTTTATGATGGGGGAAGGGCTTTATAGACTATAAAGCCCCCTTCCAGGGTTGTTGCATTTTCAAACGATTATTAAGTGACTTGTTCGTTAAGAGAGGACAACAGATAGTCCTCAATGTGCAACTATAATGGAGCCTGCCCATTATGGTCATACTGTATATCATGATAGTTGTAAAACAGGTCAGTCATGTGTGACCAACCCCTTTTTACAATGTTTTCTGTAGTGGTTGTTCAGCAAACATGGTAGTTATAAATGTCAATGCTGTGGTTTTTAAATGAAAATGACACCATAAGTGCGAACCCATTGTTTGCTATGGGTTTTTGGCAGTGCCGATCTTCAGCAAAACTGGCAGAAAATGCACTCACGTAATCATGGGACACTGCAAATGGCCATAAAGGGAGCTATGTTGCTGAGTGTCCGAAGTGCTATCAGAACTTTGGGTCCAGGTTGTAAGTGCCCTTTTTCAGGTAGATCGTAACTTCAAACAACTTGCTAAGCAAGTAGTCATACGTTGAGGACTACCTGTGCCTGTACACTTTTACTGTTCTCCCTTAATTAAAGACCACCCCAAATACTATAACATTTTTTCAGGGGATCTGTTCTGGTGCCCTAATCACTCCAGCTTGCTGTTTTTCTTTCCTGTTCTGTATCTCCTGGGCACAAATCTTCTGAAGGAATACTCTTCAGAGAGAGTGTCTAATTTGGGAATTTATTCTAATTTGCAAGGACTATTCCACCAGCTAGTTTAATATCTCATTAAGCATGTTTCCCATTGCTGAATTACATATTATATATCATTAGCTGTTATCTGTTATCAGCATATTTTTAAAAATCTTTTAGACATTTAAAATAATAACGGTCTTTGGAGATATTGCAAATGAAAAAAATGTTATTTGTGACAATTTCATAATATGGATAGAATAAAAGTAATTATCATATGCACATATGAATATTCTGTTGAAATCTCCCTTGGTAGCTTCATTAAAATGTTTAAACTGCTCAGTGCTCCTCCAGGAAAAACAACAGCATATTATCAAGATTAAAGTTTTAAAGACTGGAAGACTTTATTCTACAAATTGATTAAAAAATCTGTTTAAAAGTCTATCCATTGCACATAAAATTCCACAACATTATGTCCTCCAGCAAATGGCTAAGTTAAATTTCAATTATGGGAGCTGTAGGCAGTGCATCTGACCAGTAACAAATTGGGGAAAGTTGTTCAGTGAATGCCAATTATAGCAGAATTTTGGAAAGCCACTGTCAAAAAACAGCTGAACCTGGGCTAAATGGGTTGTGTGATTTAGCATGAAACAACCTTTCATATTGGTTAATCATTAGTTATTCAGCTAATTCTATATTAGCTCTGTATTCTATTATAGAACCACTAGCACTATAAGAAATATTTGCAATATATGTTCATTAGAAACTGTTCAGGCTAGATGGAAAAACTTGTTAATTTTTTATTTAAAAAATTATATATTCAGTTCTTAGCAGGACCGGTGGTTGAAAAGTAATTAGTATTTTTTTTTTTTCGTTTTTAAATTTGGGGTCACACTTTTACACTAAAAATTTTAAAAAGATTTTCAATTCACCAATGATTTTTTAAAATAAAGAAATTATTTACCTTTCGCACATAGTCAGTTACTATACACACCCCGTCAGTTGTGTAACGAAACATAATGGTCGCCACCCGCAGTAAGCACTCAGCACGATACCACACAACCAATCACAAGCTGAGCAGCACCATCACAACCAGCGCAGACGAAGTACGCATGCATCGGATTCGACACACAAGCAGCCCGCATGCACCGTTTTAATGATTTTGCCGCCGACCTGCTACACTCGACAGGGCGATTCAAGTCCACATGGACCAAACATCAAATTTTCAAAAGTTACTTTTAAAACTTGGAAAATCTGTTGAAAAAAGGTGCCAGAACTCCGTTCTGGTGCATTCTATGACAAAAAAAGCACTGCCACTTTCTGAACAGATATTGAAAGGTTTCTTATTCTGAAACTTACCTGGGCAACATGATCTTGTTCAGGGGTGTTTCTTACCTCCTATTTCCTAATTTGTTCCAGATCATTGTGCATTTTAAATTGTTCTAGCAGTACTGACTTTCTAGGCATGGCAGTTGTTTACATTTTATAAATGGCAGTTGTTTACATTTTATAAAAATACATTGCTGTTTTTCAAAACACAACAATATATAACAACCAATTAAATTCATAATAGTACAAAACATTTTTAAATAAAAAGAAACCAATATTTATTTTCTTAAATAAAATCATTGTTAACTGATACATTGAAAATAAAAAAATTGAAAAGCTATGAAAAAGACATTTGGGAGATCATTCCTTCTAAGTCAGATTTTCAAGCCATCTAATCTAGTGCTGTCAAAACTGACAAATTGCAAGTCTCCACGAATTCAGGGACAATATTTTTCCTGGTCATTCCTGGAGTTGTTGGAGACTGTTCCAAAGATCATGGAAAAAGAATTGTAAAGACAAGAAAAGGCCTTATTTCCAAGGGTTATTTCCTGCCTTTTGTTGATGAAACAACTATTCTCTACTATTCTATAGTCCAGAATTTTCTAACTGGACTTTAGTATAATTAATGCTAACAGAAATTGATGAGAGTTGCAATCCAATAGAAAATACTAGATGGGGAGTGGGCAGGTTCATTTAGATCATGAAACAGTGGTAGAAATAGCTATTTAGGTCAATGTGCTTTAGAAATATTTGTGAAATCAATTTCCTGGGTAAGGATGCATTCCAAGCTAGGAAAGTATTATCACAAAATAAAAATGATATGCGGACAAGATTATGATTTACACCTAATTTTTTTAAAAAATGATATGCGGACAAGATTATGATTTACACCTAATTTTTTTTATTTTCAGGTATAATAAAAGAAGGTGCTTTCTGTTATTGAAAACACAAATGTCCCAAACACCATGTATGAAGATGAAATTACTTTATCTCAGAGGAGATTAGCTTCATTTCCAAGAACAAGCTCAACATTAATTTTAAAAGTATCATATATTGGGTTTTGTACTGGAGTTTTACTTTTGTAAGCCTCCCGGAGTCACCTTGAGTTGGGCAGCCGTATAATTTTTTAAATAAATAAAATAATAAATATACTTATTCATGTATATTTGTGTGTTTGTTTGAGAGAAAGAGAAAGAGTAAACTGACTTGGCAATAACTATTTCCTTTTTGAATACATCATTATAGAACAGGGCTTTTCAACCTTTTCACCCATTGTACCACTTTTAGGATATGGCAACATCCAAGTACCACCAGTCGCCTAGCAAGGTGTCAAAAACTTGATGACCCCCAAAAAAAGGAAAAAAGTGATAAAGTACAGGTAGTCCTTGACTTACAACAGTGCGCTTAGTGACTGTTCGAAGTTACAATGGCACTGAAAAAAGCCACAGCCGAGCAAGACACCTGCCTGCCCGCCCGGCCGCACTCTTCCTCCTGTCCGAGGTTTTCATTGTTGTGAGCATTTCTGTTGAGGATTGGCAGCAGGGGGTGGGGTGGGGGGTGTTTGGTTTTTATTCCCCCCGTCTGCTGGGTGGTTGCAGCAAGTTTTGGTCACTTCACATGACCCTGGGACACTGTGACCATCATAAACATGAATCAGTTGCCAAGCATCTGAATGTAAATCACAAGACCCTGGAGATGCTGCAACATTCCAGCTGATCGGCGCTTCTTCTGGGCTCAGCAGAAGCACCAGGATCAGTGCTGCTTTCCAGCTGATTGGTGCTTCTTCAGAGCTCAGCAGAAGCACCAGGATCAGCGCCGAGCCTGGTGTTGATCCTGGCGCTTCTGCTGAGTCTTGACAGCCCCGAAGAAGTGCCGATCCTGACGCTTCCTCTGAGCCCTGACAGCCCTGCAGCTCCAGCCATCTCTCGCTCAGACTGTGCGATGCTGCCACCGGTTCAGCTCATTCCCCTTCCCCACTACCACTTTTCTAGGATGGTCGCGTACCACCTGCCAGGTGCCAATGTACCACAGGTGGTACCCGTACCACTGGTTGAAAAGCCCTGTTATAGAACAAGGACTGTATTCATAAATTGTGATGGAGACATTGCAGAGGTCACTGTATAGCTGATATAAATAAAAATTTGTATTTTATATAGACATGGCAGCTTTCTGATAAGTCATGTAAGCTTTCATTTTCCACATTTTGAGCAGTGCATAAATATTCTGTGAATTGCATTTTTTGATACCATGAGTGAGTCAAGACTTCCTACTTCCTGGGTTGTGTCATCTGTGTTAAGACTCATTATATTCTCTACAGTCATCAAACAGCAACCCCATAAAAAAGAGTCTAAAAAATAAAGCTCATGCTGCAGAACTGCTAACTCCACTCTTAGCATTAGTAACAGTGACAGATGGAGTTCAGAAAGTCGGAGTGACAGAATCAACAAAGCAGTAGTTCAAAGAGAGTGGCAAGGGAAAGGCTGCGAATACATCTTAAAAGCGATTCCTTTTATGCAATGTTCAGTTGTAGGAAGAAAAAGAAAGAAAAAGAAAAAGAAAAAAAGAAAGAAAAGATTTTAAGAAAGAAAGAAAAAGAAAGAAAGAAAAAAGAAAGAAAGAAAGAAGCCAAGATTTCCTTTTTTAGTTTTCCTGCCATAGCAAAGTGGGAGAATTTCCCAAGATAAAGCACTCTCAAACACACACATACAATATTTGCTAAGAAAGAGCAGCTTTTGCACAGAACTGCTTCCCTTGTGAATGGAGAATAAAATAGAATATTTCAGGAATGAAGATGGAGGGAAGGAGATGCAGATGGAAAAAATCACCTTTGCAGCTTTGAGCTCTTTGTACATAGAGTTCTGCTCTCTTTTCTTTCAATAGGGCAGTATATATAAAGCTCAGGGTTGAACTAACAAACTTCATCAGTGTTGCACTGATGACATTACATAGCCAGGTAATGAAATATCTGCAAGCAAACAACAAAGCTCAGAGAGCACCAAGGGCTTCATAAATAAAAAAAGCCTTTTATTAGTGCTATTATTGCTTAAATATTGTAGTGAAGTGGGAAATAACAAATAGAGATGTAAAAAGATATAGTATAATGAAAAAGGACATTGTAAAAAAGTAATATTCAACATTGTAAAAAAGTAATATTCAAAAGTAATATTCAACAATGTGGGGTAGACAGCATCACCACCAGATAGATCAGTAGCTGGCTGACCGGCCGTACTCAGCATGTGGTCCTCAATGGAACCGCATCTACATGGAGGGAAGTGTGTATTGGGATGCCCCAGGGCTCTGTTCTGGGCCCAGTGCTCTTCAACATCTTCATCAACAATTTGGACGAGGGGATAGATGGGGAACTCATCAAATTTGCAGATGACACCAAGCTGGCAGGAATAGCCAACACTCCAGAAGACAGGCTTAGGATACAGGAAGATCTGGACAGACTTGAACACTGGGCGCTATCTAACAAAATGAAATTCAATGGTGAAAAAAGTAAGGTTCTACATTTAGGCAAGAAAAACCAAATGTACAGGTATA